>NW_015641030.1:613652-626893 GCF_001515625.1 Sinocyclocheilus rhinocerous | reverse complement strand
TGACAGCCAATCAGAATCCATCCTGCTATAACGAGCTCGAGAATTTAAAGCGGCAGACGTGTGTGCACTTAGAATAAACAGACGATATCGTTCGCTGGTGTGGAGGCTAATATCGTTGTCTTTATAGTTATCTTTAAAGTTATCGTTCTTGGTGTGAACGGGGCTTTACGAAAGTGATCAAAAGACTGCAGATTTTGCCCTACAAGGAATTATAGTAAATCTATAGGCCCTATCATACACCTGGCGTGGACAGCACACACACACACACACACACACAGATGTGTGTGCATTCCTCTCCCTGATTAATCAGTATTTGGCCGGATCATATAACGCCAGCTAATTGTCGCAGGCACCCTGTTATATCCATCTCAGAGAACAGACTTTGATAAGTGTTATGCATCAAATATCATGTGATCTTAGATAAGTCATAACTAATACTATGAAGGATGTACATAGTGCTCCCCAAAATAATTTTGTTTAATTTACACTTAAAATAGTCTAAAATGCTTTTAAATTACATGCAAAATATCAAACCAAGTAGCATCTGCAAACTATTCACTTCACATGTTTGATGTGTCCAAGAGGTGTCAAAATATTTTTCTTCATTTAAAACACATAATATTCCTTCAGAAATCATTCTTATATGCTGATTTGCTGCTCAAGAAACTTTTATCATCAATTACTATCAATGTTGAAAACAGCTGCGCTGCTTAATATTTTTGGCAATGGCAATTTTTTTTTTAGGATTAAGTGATTAATATAGTTTATTTTAAAAATCGACGCGTTTCAAAAAGGCGGGGCATAGAGGAGAAACAATAATGTACAGTATGTGGAAAATAATGTGTTTTTTTTACTTTAAACCGCATAAACACATTTCATTACACCAAATACACAAAATAATGTTCTTTTTAGCAGCATCATATGACCCCTTTAAAATGGAAATCTTTGTAACGCGTGTAAAAGTCTTTACTGTCCCTTCTGATAAATCCATTGTTGATGTGTAAAAGTATTAATTTCTTTAAAAAAAAAAAAACCTTTGAACAATAGAGTTGTATAAATCTTACTTATTAAAATTTTTTTAAGGTTTTGCTTGAAAAGTCTGCTTTTCTGCAGTGATGTCCATACACGTTTCAGTGTCTTAAATAGCTGCTTTTAGGCTCATTGCTAACAGTCGGAAAGCCTCACAGTCAATAAATAGGACAGGCCTGAAACAAATCCAATCACCTTACAGAATCTTGACAAAAACCCAGACTCTGACTTAACATCTCAAAGAATGGTCCATCATGTGCTAATGTGAAAATGGAGTTGAGCTGGCCAAAGCACAGTAAATGAGCGCAGAACATGACAACGAGCCACGTTAGTGAGTTTATGCCATCACATCTGCAGGGATGACAGTCAAATCACTGCGAACGGTGAAAAGTGAAGTCATTTTATCACGGCCAGTGCTGTACACCACATATATTCATCCATTTACGAAACCCCTTTTTGAGGATTTTACGTGTGGAATGTCTTATCAAGTCGGGAAATCTTTGGAAAACGAACTCTTATCTATAATGGAACATACTGTACGGCTGTAGTCTGTTGCATGTAAATTCCCAGAGGCGTTTGGACCGGTAATAAATCAGGGTTAAATTAAATTTGTTTTGGTGATTGATGACAAGAGTGTATAAGGCTCAAATAGGAGGACATTATTCAGCCAGGAAATTGTTCAATATTCCAGACGATAATTTAAAGGCATTCTGAGTTTTCCCGGTAAACGCACAGTTCTCAGGACTGCAATGAAAGAGCAAGCACCAAAATGACTTCCTGAATGCCAAATAAATCATCCGTGGGCCAACTTAATACTCAATATGCGTTTAATTTACTTCAGGGAACATATGCACGGTATGGAAACTAATGGAGGGGGAATGAAAACAACACCATCCCAAGACGTAAATTCAAAGTGCCTAATAAATCAAAACCAAAACATGGCTCTAAATTCAATCAAAAACGTTGTTCGCGACTAAATTCTCTCTGACATTTAAAAAGCCTCGCGTTCTAAGCCATCTAATGAATTTCTGGTAAAAAATTAGGCTTGAGATGTAAACGTAAGCTTGGACTTTTGATGAGAGTGTATAAGGCTCAAATAGGAGGACATTATTCAGCCAGGAAATTGTTCAATATTCCAGACGATAATTTAAAGGCATTCTGAGTTTTCCCGGTAAACGCACAGTTCTCAGGACTGCAATGAAAGAGCAAGCACCAAAATGACTTCCTGAATGCCAAATAAATCATCCGTGGGCCAACTTAATACTCAATATGCGTTTAATTTACTTCAGGGAACATATGCACGGTATGGAAACTAATGGAGGGGGAATGAAAACAACACCATCCCAAGACGTAAATTCAAAGTGCCTAATAAATCAAAACCAAAACATGGCTCTAAATTCAATCAAAAACGTTGTTCGCGACTAAATTCTCTCTGACATTTAAAAAGCCTCGCGTTCTAAGCCATCTAACGAATTTCTGGTAAAAAATGAGGCTTGAGATGTAAACGTAAGCTTGGACTTTTGATGGATTCAGATGCAGATGCCTCTACGGTAAAAAGCATATAACTCATCCTCTCCTGTGGCCAATAAATTGCAATCAAAAGGGTAATTACCGGTGGTGTTGTGTGTGTGCCATTACAGTCTCTGAGTAAATAAGCAGCATCTGCTTTTGCGCTGCCAGACAAAGACCATGAATCAAGCCGGGGGAGACAGGCTTGTGATAAAGGCCTGGCCGCCCATCACCAAAACAGAGGGCTCAAAGATAAATATCTGACTATCTATTGTAACAACAGTCAATTACATCATTATTTTTCTAATGAGATAGGCCGAATCACTGATGGGCTGAAATATGTTTAGTCTAGCCCCCCAACCTGGAAGTGGTCAATCTCTGTCGTTGAGAACCTCAGATCAGAAGTAGCGCTGTCCCGGGACCCCAGGTGACACCCCCACATCACTCCTCCTGCTTTAGATAACACGCCACCACTCAGCGAAGCTCAATCGATAAATCTCGACATGCGCTACTTTACGGGACGCATTCATCAGCTCACCGTTGGATTCAAACAAACGGAAAAAAGGCGGAATGTGGAATGTGTCAAAGCTAAATATATCAGAGCGGACTAAAAGGCGGCGGAGGAAGACGAACGGAGGACTTTGTCAAAGGACAGTGAGGAGTCATTTTTCTAAGCTGCTTTAATGGTTTCCCTGATTGCATTTTCATTTCCTTCACTGCCTTGGCTAAACAGTGGCGCTTTCCCCAAGAGATGAGCTCCATGCCTCTGAGGCCAATTTGCGGACAGAGAGGGGGGTGATGGATCGACAGGGCCAAGCACCTCTATCGACCTGGCTCTCACAGGGGGGGCATCCAACAAGGATAACATGGAAGGTTTCAAGCTGAAGTAGAGAGAATCTGACAGCCTATCACTCATGGACATGGAGCGTAGAAAGCAAGCATTAACTACATTCAGTCGGTCCCTGTAGTAAAGACGCTGAGGGGGGGATTCACTAAGATTGAATTGCGTCAACTTGTGCAGTTGTTTATTTGCATGCATGTTGTTTTAACACCCAATTCGCTAAATGATTCTCAATTAATTCACAATAGGATAACACATTGTAGACTATAGGATTCAGTATTGTTGGGAATACTGTTCCTCATTTGTGAGGCTGCTAAATGGCTAAATATAATGTACATTTTTAATTCAAAAGGCATTATAACCCTGTAAATACTGACATAAGAAATACATAAACTGAAATATAAGTTTATTTGACTTCTAGAAAATCTTTAAAAATTGTATCTTGTTTGATATATCAGGCTTTAATAGCTCATATAACATATAGGAGAATATTGAGCTCAAACTCGAGAAAGAAAAAAGTTTTATTTAGAGACTCAAACTGAGCAATAATTGCAAAATATGCAATTCCAGGCAGTTTCTGACATTTTTATGGTTAAAAATTAAGGTAAAATTCTGATAGCTTGTAATATAAATCAATGAGATCTTTGAACAGTTTAGCAGGCTACTTACTTAAAATGCATATAAACATCAGTTGTCACTCTATATCTCCTAATAAAATGTCTTAGTAAAATGGTAGTTAAATGCTTAGTTTTATGATCAAAGCTCTGTAGCTTTTATTTTGGGGCAAAACATATAATGCCATCCAATATCATGATGATTGAGAAATGTAAAAATAAACATACCTCAAAAGTCTGATGCATTATATTTGATACTCACATTTTAACACAATATAAAAAAATAAAAAAAAATGTATAGATAATGAAGTATACCTAAGTTGCTTCAGTCTAGTAAGTGTTGATCTTGGAATATTACTAACAATTTAAAAGTTCTTATGTTTTCTTAATAAAAATCATTAAAGATTTCACAGCGAAAATACATTTTTAAAAGGAGGACATTTTTTAAATTATTTTAAAAGGCCTTTTACTTACTAAAACAAGCGTAAACCAATCAGAGGGTAGACGGAATGTAGTAGATTGCTTACAGGTTTTTCAGCAACGTTTTGATCAAGTATATAATCTAGAGACCTTATAAATTTGTGTATGAGATATATTAAAGTATGGCTTTATAGGGTTAAGTGTGTGAGTGATGTGACTCTATAATAAACCTAATTTGCATAGAAAGAAACGGTGTTTGGCCAAAAAAATGACTTAATTTAAAAACTATGCAGCACTATGAATGAACATTTGGTTAAGTTGGACTGCAGCAGGCTCGGTTCTACGGTGGTGCTAGAGAGTGCTAAGCACCCCCAAACGGAATCAATAGCACCCTCAGTTAAAGCTGTAATAATGGCATTTCATTTCAGATATGACAGACTATCCAGTGCGTTATGGTTTGCGCTCTGGAGATCTGTTTCTATTTCAACGTGTTTTGCAGCGTTGAGCAATAACCAATCACAGACATATCTGTTGATTTCTTGTATGCAACAGTCAATCAGAGGCATTTAATAATCCACTCACCGCTCAAAGCGCCAGAGTTTTTGCATAATGCGAATAATCTCATTATAACGAAGTGTAGTAGGCGCAATGTAAATAAGAGCTTCATTGTGCAGCGTAGAGAACTTCATTGATTATAACGTAACTTTGTGAGATTGCGATGAACTAAGATGAGTGACAGCTTTTTAGTGATTATAAACGGAGCGCTCTGCGCGCAATAGCAATGGACGGCACTAAAACCTTCATATAGCCTATATATTAAGGTTAAAGCACCCTCACTAATTTAAGAAGCACCCTCAGTGATTTGATTCTGGAGCCAGGCCTGGACTGCAGGTGGTTTGTAATCAAGAAATATTGCATGATAGTGGTAGAACTCACTGGTGAATTAGGCTTTTTTATTGATAGTACAGGATTCAAACTTGCAATTCCCACATGAGCACCATGGCTCAATCTCTCTGTGCCAACCACTAAGCCACAGTTCCAGCGAGCATAAGTGTTCTTGAATGTGAGAACATTCAGTTCAAGAGGGAACATTTGTGAGATGGGCGTAGTCTTGTACGTTATTAGACCTGATCATGCCATGTTTTTACTGGGGAGAGATGAAGCCCAGGCTTAAGCTCTCATCTGGTCGACCGGTGGGTTTTTCCCATGGTCCGGCACAGCTTCCCACTGAAGCTCAACCACGGTCCACTCCAAGAGCATCAGTCCTGGCCCCCTGCTGGCCTTTCATCGGCATTTCATCATTTGTTTTCTCTGCCACCTCATCTCTATGAAACATGCTGCTGAAGACACAGCCCATTTAGTCCTCCATTAACCACTGACGACGAGGAACCGCTCACTGCGTCTTTGGCAGCACTATAAACAGGCCCACAATCTGAAACGCAATCAAACACTCTGCAGGTGTACACAGACACAATCTCTTTCGCTCTGGTTCAGCCTACACACCGGTGGCCTTTTCCCGACTGTCCAACAGATGGGTTTCTGAGCCACTCAAAGCTCGTGTGAGTGAATGGAAACACAAATCCTGCTCTTTGTTTTATTTATTACATAACTTTACAAGCTGTTGACATCAAAAGAGTCAGAGCTGCTTTCTCGTCAGAATGCTAATGCCACAGGATCAGAGCTAAATGGAAGAATTAAAATTTATGGATGACTCACGGCGGTGAGGTTGTGACATTTCTCGTCCTAGACTAAACAATTATTGCAGCCGCTAAGGAGGGGAGACGGAGGGAAAACTCTTTATTGCAGTTGAAAGGGATAGTTCCCTGAAATATGAAAATTCTGTCATTGCCTGTTTACACTAAGAATTATTACTATAAAGATAACTATGTTTGCATCCATATCAATGTAGGATAATGCTCTGTGTTTACTCTTAAGTACACACTGTAGTTATGCTCAAGCTCTTTAAAGTCGGATGGATTCGGTTGGCTGTCAATGTTTTTATCATTCATTAGAAAAATAAAAAAAAGTTCTGAAAGTGATTCCAACAATATAATGTCGTTGTTTTTGCGGTTATTGTTCTTGGTGGAATGGGCCTTTAATCACAAAACACTTGTGTCACTCAAATCTCTATGACTTTTAAAATCTGAATAAATAAAGTGTCTTAAATCTATATGACTTTTCTTTTGTGGAAAACAAGGGATAAATGTAAGAACGTGCTGGTCGATTTTTCCATATTACAATGAATAGTGATTGAAGCTTTCAAAGCTTCAAAAAGAACCCCAAAACTCCATAAAAGACTAAATGCCTTTTTTAATAATTACATTTAAAGCCATTATTAAAGGGATAGTTCACCCAAAAATGAAAATTCTGTCATTAATTACTCACCCTCAAGTCGTTCCAAACCTGTAAGACCTTCTTCGTTCATCTTCAGAACACAAATTAAGTTATTTTTGATGAACTCCGAGAGCTTTCAGACCCTCCATAGACAGCAATGCAACTGACACGTTCAAGGCTCAGAAACATAGTAAGGACATCATTAAAATAATCCGTGTGACATCAGTGTTTCAACCGCAACGAGAATACTTTTTGTGAGCAACGAAAACAAAAATAATGACTTTACTCAACAATTTCTTCTCTTGATGCGTGTGGTGCTGCTGATGCAGGAGCCGGCGTTCTGACAGATCATGAATGTGACATGCCTTGTTTGCAAGCAGAGGAATGTACACGCATGTGTCGTGGTACTGTCGTGAATGCGTGTCGCAGACTGACACGGAAGAGTAGAAATTGTTGAATAAAGTCGTTGTTTTTGTTTTCTTTGTGCACAAAAAGCATTCTCGTAGCTTCATAACGTTACGGTTGAACGATGTCACTTGGACTATTTTAATGATGTCCTTACTAGCTTTCTGGGCCTTGAACGTGTCAGTTGCATTGCTGTCTATCTTAATTTGTGTTCTGAAGATGAACAAAGGTTTTACGGGTTTGGAACGACATGACAGAATTTTCATTTTTGGGTGAACAATCCCTTTAAAGGGGTCATATGATGCGATTTCAATTTTTCCTTTCTCTTTGGAGTGTTACAAGCTCTTGGTGCATAAAGAAGATCTGTAAAGTTGCAAAGACTAAAGTCTCAAATCCAAAGAGATATTCTTTATAAAAACTACAACTTTGCGCTGTGGATCGCCGGATCGGCTTTCACGGTGGACGAAGCGGAGTCCAGCCCGGGGTCGTCACATGTGGTTGCCGCAAGCCCTCCGGACGCTCCTTCGTCGAATCCGCCGCCTCTGCTCACTCAGCGCCCGCCCGCCGTTCCTTACTTTATCCCCCGGCTTCTGCTCACTCTAGGCCGCCGTGTATGACGCTGTGTTTCGTTGTGAAAGCGAAACTACTTTGTTTGGCTTTCCAAAAATGAACACGACTAGAAATCAGTGGTTAAGTTGTATTTACAACACTGTTCCAGAACACTTCAACCCAAATTGGATAGTTGGTTAATCAGAGCACACCTCGCTTTTCAGACCGATTAGTTTTGTAAAAATCGACGCGTTTCAGAAAGGCGGGGCATAGAGGAGAAACAATAATGTACAGTATCTGGAAAATAATGCGTTTTTTTAACCTTAAACCGCATAAACACATTTCATTACACCAAATACACAAAATAATGTTCTTTTTAGCAGCATCATATGACCCCTTTAAGCTGAGTGAGAAACAGCGTTATTGAATTCATAAATGAATCATTCTTCAGAGTCAAATGAGTTGTTTGATCCGGTTCACTAAACAAGTCTGGATGATTTGTTACTTGCAATTAGTTTAAGGCATTTGGATCATCTTATGGGCCACTTTGTGTTCCTTTTTAGGCTTTACTAATGCATTTTTCTGTTCTAGTTTGAATGTGAGGGTGAGTAAATGATGACAGAATTATCATTTTCAGGTGAACAATCCATTTAAAATGTGCACAGTCACTTTATGAGATCTGCTGTACATGTAGGTTATTGTACAGTGGGAAAAAAGTTGTTCCCGTTTTTAAAAGGGGCATATAAATCCATTCTGCCAGCGGCCCTCCGGAGCGCAACGGTAACGTGAGAGGCCGATGGAAAGAGAATCCCACAGAAAGCCCACCGTTCTTCAGACATCAAAGCTCTAGAGACAACTCACAGTAACATTCCTGCCTCTCGTTTGGAAACTTGCCGTCCTGCGCCCAAAGCGCCTGGAGAGGAGAGGCTCCCTGTCCTACACCACCTATATTTCACATCCATAAAGTCTGGAACAGGCCACATATCAGACGAGGAGCAGATGAGCGCCATTCCAAATGAGCCACTCCGGAAGCAGGACATACCAGAGCCCTCGACTCAATGGGCTGTGAAATCACACATAAAGAAGAATCCAATAGGAGGGAGATGTGGAATTTCAGCCGCTTATCAAATCCAGCTTCCAGACTGTTCCCGACACTTCTGTAGGTGCATCAGAAAGATGAGTACACAGAAAATAACAAAGAGACCCTCTCTGTCTGTCGGTGAAGCAATAACGGTGAAAATGGCGAGTGATAAACGCTCCGCACATTCGCACGTAATTTATTGCCGCTCATCAACACATTCTAAACTCGCGTCTGCTGGGCTCCTAGCGAATTGTAAAAATGTCAGCCGTGCTCTGCACAGGGTGGAAGCGTAAAATTTTTTCAGTGCTTGGAGAGATAAAACCTGCTCCCTGTTATGCGAGCAACGTTAAAATAAAAAGCCCACGTGCCTCCTTAGCGTTTCACACTGTCTTTCACGTGAACACATGCTCTCGACACCAATTGTTGATTTAGGATTATCTAATCAGACAGGTGAGAAAAGAACAAGAGGGTTGGTGTGAAGAACCATTAGGAACCAGTGTTACTTTTAACGCAAACTAAATATATATATATATTAAATGAAATACAGATTAAAAACTAAAAATATCCGGAAGATTGAATTAAAATACAGATTTAAAACTCCAAAACTAACTCAACTAAACTAAAATATTAGTTTTAGTAACACTAGATTGTGCTGAGAAATATAAGGCTGTCAAAAAATTGTTTAGTGTAAGCAAAGACCAAAATAAAAAATAAACTAAAACTGAAAATGTGGAACTCAACCAAACAGAACTGAAAATATAAAAAAATGTAATTCAATATAAAATTAAAATAAAAACAAAATTATATATTTTTTTAAGAATTAAAGTATCTACAATCTACAACACCACATTCATTTGTATGTGCAAGTGGATATTAAACAATGCAAAAGTGGATATTACATGATGAACAAAGTTATTCCTGTTCTTTCTGCTATATGCAAACATATGTCTAAATTAATATGCCGTTAAAATGCAATAATAAAAATAAAACGAAACACAGAAGAAAAATAGTAAAATAAATAAAAATGTACTTTATTTAATTGTATTATTTTATTTTATTTTAATAACTTTTTTCATCATACAATATCCACTTTTGCATTGTTTAATATCCACTTGCACATACAAAGGAATGTGGTATTGTAGATGGGTACTTTAACTAAAATAATCATCAATAAAATAAATAATCATCTGGGCTGATCATTTGGAAAATATCTTATATATAATAATACCTGAAGTGAAATTTATTTCGAACACTAAAATGGGCCAACATGGAAGCGGTCCAAGCTACTCAAAGTTAAAAGTGCAGAAATTCTTTTGTAGCATGTGTAAACATCTCTAAATGTTGTTTTTGTACTGATAAAATCTATCTAAACGATGTTTCTCAACATACAGGCCTATGCTACAAATTTCACAATGCTAAACTCAACAGCTTCCAGATTGGATATTATAATGTATTTCCTCTTGGGAAATACTAAAATATGCTTTTAAACACACCTGCCTGTCATTGGACGTGTTTAAAACAAGGCTGAGACATCTGCATTCACACAGGCCCGGAGTACCGTAATCAAAATTCCAGATTCTGCCTTCTCATGGAACGTGTCCAGAATGCAAGGTCAATAATTGCCTGAACCTCCCTGGAGAGAAGGACTCTGCTGACATAGGAAGCCATAAATTAGGACCCAAAACGCAGCAGCATGTCATGCGTCATTAGGGCCGGAGAGGGCTGCTTTATCTGTTCGTCATTCGGACACCGTGGATGGCACCTCCCATGTCAAAACACAAACCACATGGGAGAGGGGTGCAGGGTACCGCATACCTCAACATCTGACGAGACAGTTTAAAACAGTCACTCCCTCTGTAAAATACATACATTCAGAAAAAGAACACTTGCACTAACCCGCTCCACCATAGTTCAGAGATTAACAAAGTGTGAAATTAAAAAACGCATTTATCTAGTGTATGTCGCTGACATCATATCAGTAAGTCAGGCTTAGTCACTCACAAAAAAGTTTCAGCATTAAAGTTTTCTTTTTGTTACTGGGGAAAAACTTGCTCTCTGCCTTGGTTATTAAATCTCATTTGCACTTTTGCATTTTTAAATGTGCTGCAAACAACTAAGATACACATGAAAACCAATGCTATTTGGCAGCAAGGAAATCATGCTTAGCAGAATAATATAATTCTGATAGGTTTTTATATGTGGAATGGCACTTCAATGAATAGCTTCAATCAATAAATGCTTAAAAAATTTATTTTATTCAATCAATAAAATCAAAAAATGCTTAAAAATTTAAATCAACAAAGAAATCAAGGAATAAGATAAGTGAGGTACCAAAGCAACTTTAAATTTAAACTTTAAAGTAATAAAATAAATAAAATAAAACAGTACAGAAAGTTAGAGTAGTAGAGAAATAAAATATATCAGAAATAAAATAAACAATATAGTGTAAGTACAATGGCTTGTATATGATAAATATTCTAGAGAGTAATATATATACAATACTGTTTAAAAGTTTGAGGGTCAGTACAGATTTTAAATAAGAAATCAATACTTTGTATCCAGCAAGGATACATTAAATTGACCATTTATCAATCCACATTTATAATGTCATAAAATAAATTATAGTTGAAATAAATGCCGTTCTTTTGAATTCTCTATTCATCAAATAAGCCTGGAAAAAAATAACTAAATAATAATAATATTAGTAAATATAATAAATATTAGTCTTTTTCTGGATTTATGATTTTATAAAAATGCAGCCTTGGTGAGGATAAGGACGTCTTTTAAAAATATTTTAAGAAATCTAACTGACCCCAAATTTATGAACGGTAGTAAATATTCATAACATTTGAATTTCAGTACAATAAAGTTGTGACCACATCTCACTTCACTACTTTTTCTGTCACAATTTGTCAGGATAAGTATAGTCTTGAGAACACTTAAGCAGTAAACTCTGATGTTTAAATGATGATTAAAAGTGGAAATGCTGCAGTTTAACATGGTCTTCCACTGACATCAACTTTCTATGATAGAGGGATGCCACCATGGAAAAAGGATTCCCTTCCTCTCTGCCCAGAGCATCTTTTATCACCTCTCTCCCTCATATTATAATCACACATATCATAATCTGGTCCGCACGGGTTGCCTAAAGCAAAATGGAAAACTGTGGGCGGACACGAGGACCCAGCCTATCAGACAACTGCATATGGTGGGTTTCCCTCCACAGTCCTTTCTTTTCCTTCCCATCTATAGATTTCATCATAACAAATATCCAGACCGGAAAAAAAGCATAGCAAATGCAAATGGAGGTTTGCTTATCAGCAGGCAGCTGTCATGTCACTGCATACCTAGTGGAAAAGACCTTTATATCATAAGCTTAACAGTGAGGAAACCGTGGTTTGGTGGGGGCGTGTAATCACTTCCTGTCATTTGCATAAATAATAAACTGACCACTGAGATTGCAGCCCCCATCTTCACTGTAGGCCATTCATTGTTTTCTTGAAGTCTTAAAAAGTGTGATATATTAACTCCAAAACCAAGTGTGCTGCTTTAATAAGACTAATTTGAAGCGCTCTACATAGACAGCAACATCTTATGCGCTTCTCACGTGAAGCTTACAAAAGAATAGGCTTCCGCTACAGGCTGACTTTAGCATTTCGCTAAGCTAGCAACTTAACAACACTGTGGCTGTCAGCAGAAGAAGAGTTCTCTTTGTTAGCATGTTACTAATATAATAATGTGATACTCAAAGGGCTTTTGACACATGAAATAGTTAACCCTGGGTCATTTAAATCCCTGGGTAAACAGAATCCTGGGTTGCCTTGTATCACGTTTCACATTGTTTATACTTTACCCCGGGGTTAACAGTTAATCCTGGGTATTCATTAGCTGATGTTAGCACACTGTACATTCCTAAACCCTGGGTTAATGTTTTTATTTGCATGTTTGAGGTGTTATCATCATTTATTGGACAAACACAGCACAACCTGTTTACCCCTTACAAAAATTAACATACTCAGTTACTAACGCAACCTTGGTTCCCTGAGATACGGGAAAGAGTACTGCGTCTGCTAAGACGCTATGGGAAAAAGCCTTTTTATCCTGAACTGAAGCCTTTTTTCGAACACGCAGTGAAACTGCACGGCCATTGGTTCATGCAGTGTATAAAAAAATTAACCAATGGCTCAGAGCTGCACGAGCCTATGGCAACAAAGCCTGCCAGAATGAACGGGGCATCTGGCTATATAAGCGGGCGTTCTCCACAGGATTCTCAGGTTACTTCGACTGAAGCGACGACTGAGTCGTGCGGCTACATAGCACGGCTAGCATCGCAGTACTCGTTCCCGTATCTCAGGGAACCGAGGTTACGTTAGCAACCGTGTACGTTCCCTGTTGATACTACACTTGTACTGTGTCTGCTAAGATGCTATGGGAACACAGTACAATCACGCCGTGCTAA
>NW_015641030.1:609227-612550 GCF_001515625.1 Sinocyclocheilus rhinocerous | reverse complement strand
CACGCAGTGAAACTGCACGGCCATTGGTTCATGCAGTGTATAAAAAAATTAACCAATGGCTCAGAGCTGCACGAGCCTATGGCAACAAAGCCTGCCAGAATGAACGGGGCATCTGGCTATATAAGCGGGCGTCCTCCACAGGATTCTCAGGTTACTTCGACTGAAGCGACGACTGAGTCGTGCGGCTACATAGCACGGCTAGCATCGCAGTACTCGTTCCCGTATCTCAGGGAACCGAGGTTACGTTAGCAACCGTGTACGTTCCCTGTTGATACTACACTTGTACTGTGTCTGCTAAGATGCTATGGGAACACAGTACAATCACGCCGTGCTAAGGTAGAGGAACGACTATAAGCATCATAACTTCCGTAAGCAACAATGCCCATAGAGAAGTTAATAACAACCCAAGGCTAAGACGGGCTGAGCTTCTTGAGGTCACACCCGGCCTGGTTAATCGTTCCAGAGTACTCCTGCAACTTCGGCACCCAGGGGTCGAGAACTGACAGGTGAACTAATGCCAGAGAGCTTGAGCGTTCCTGCAACTTCGGCACCCAGGGGTCGAGAACTGACAGGTGAACTAATGCCAGAGAGCTTGAGCGTGATATGGTCAAGGGCTCTCTGTCAGTGTCTCTTCAAGCGGAGAGGATCCTGGCCTGCAAGGCCGGGACTTCCAGTTTGTAAAACCTTGTGAATGTGGACGGCGAGGCCCAGCCGGCTGCCTCACAAATATCAGCAATGGACACATCGCTGGACCATGCCCACGGCGAGGCGATGCTTCTGGTAGAATGGGCCCGTACTCTGATGGGACATTGAATGCCCAAGGAAGAGTACGCTAGCGTGATGGCGTCTCAGAGAGTGTAATGACCTGTGCTCTGAATGGAGTGGAGAGCACTTTTGGTACGTAACCATGCCTTGCTTTCAGGACGACCTTAGAGTCATTAGGCCCGAATTCCAGTCAGGTAGGGCTAATGGAGAGTGCCTGCAGGTCCCCTGTTCACTTTACTGATGCTAGTGGCAGAAGTAGAGCAGTCTTCACTTTGAGAGTGGATAGGGAGCGTCCCTTATCCAGCAGCTCTTGCAGGAATGACAACACCTCTGACAGATAGGAAGTAGAAGGGTCTTTGCTGCGGTTTAGACACCAAGCGGAGAAAATAGACCACCTAAGGGCATAGGGGCGTTTCGTAGACGGGGCTCTAGCCTCCGAAATTGTGTTTAAGACTCGCTCTGGGAGGCTCGAAGGCTACCATCGAGCGGCCAGAGGTGTAGGGCCCACAGATCGGGCCGAGGGTGCCATATTGTCCCGTTCGCATGAGAGAGGAGATCTCGTCTAAATGGAATGGGCCAAGGGGCCGCTACCAACAGCTGAGTCAGCTCTGATAGCCACAGCTGGTTCATCCAGAGAGGGGCCACCAGGAGAACTTTGTGTTTTTGTTGCCTGATTCGCCTGATTACCTGTGGGATCAGGGCGATCAGGGGAAATGCATAAAGAAGGAGGTTGGGCCAATCGTGGGCCAACGCGTCCTTGGACTTTGAGTAATAAATTGGGCAGTGAGAGTAGTCTTCTGAGGCGAAGAGGTCTAGCTCGGCCTCGCCGAAGATCTCCCAGATCCTCTGAACCGTCTGCGTATGGAGCGTTCACTCCTCTGAGGGGACATTGCTCCTTGATAACATGTCCGCTCCGTGATTCAATTTGCCCGGTATATGCGCCGCTCTCAGTGAGCGCAGGTTGAGTTGAGTCCATTCCAGGAGGCGCTCTACCAGAATGAAGAGACGCTTCGAGGAGAGGCCTTGGCGAATTATGTAGGACACCACTGACATGTTGTCCGACCGGATTAGCACATGGTGCCCTTTTAGGACTGGCAGGAAGAACTGACAGGCTCGACACACTGCTAGCATTTCCAGGCAGTTGATGTGGAAGCCTTTCTCCGCCTTCGACCAGTGGCCGAAAGTCGGTATGTCTTCGCACAGCGCTCCCCAACCTGTGTTGGAGTCATCTGTCGTGACAACTGTCCTTCTGCAAACCATTCCCATGGTCACGCCCTGTTCCATCCAGCGAGAGCTCTTCCAGGGGGCCAGGGCTGTTATACAGGCCTAATTCACCCTGATCTGCAGGCGTCCGTGAACCCATGGTTTCAGCGATGCCACAGCCATGAGGCCCAGCATCCTCTGAAACGTTTTGACCCTGAGTCCCAAGCGCTCTAGGTGGCTGAGGAGAAGGGCCCTGTGTGATATTAGTTCTGCCTCAGACTGGGCCAGAACGAGCCAGTCGTCGAGGTAGTTGAGAATGCGGATTCCCATCTGTCTCAGAGGGGAGAGAGCCATGTCCATGCACTTTGTAAAAGTGCGGGGGGCCAGGGACAGCCCGAAGAAAAGGACCGTGTATTGATAAGCCACTCCCCTCGAAAGCGAATCTCAAGAATCGCCTGTGATGGGGGGCTATCTGGATGTGAAAGTATGCATCCTTCAGGTCCAGAGAAAAGAACCAGTCTCCTGAGAGAATCTGCACAAGGATCTGTTTCAGCGTAGTCATCCTGAACGACCTTTTCATGACGGCGTGATTCAGGCGTCTGAGATCGAGGATGGGCCGGAGGCCACCATCTTTTTTGGGGATGAGGAAGTAACGGCTGTAGAAGCCCGACTCGCTCTGAGCTGGAGGAACCGTTTCTACAGCTCCCTTTGCCAGCAGATTCATCACCTCTGAGAGCTGGACTTGAGCGTCCTTGCTTTGCACTAAGGTGGGGACCACGCCGCTGAAGTGCGGGGGTCTTCGAGCGAATTGGAGTGAATATCCTCATTTTATTATCCCCATGACCCACCTCGACACTCCAGGGATGGCCTGCATGGCGAGGGGTTGGATTAACTCGAGTGACTGGCCGCACAGGGGCAGAATACTCGTGAGTAATGGAAGAGGAAGTTTGCTCTCTTTTTGAAAATGTTTGTGTTCTATAACAGCGGCTGATTGCTTGGGCACTTGAACGGACCCGCTGTTTGCAAAAAACACATTTTCCTCTGTACCCGGAGTTGAACGGGGTGTCAGGAGGTCTAAGAGAGGCTGGTTGGGAGGTGGTCCGGCCGTAGCGAGACCTGTACCCATCCTCTTCCTGTCCCGCAGATCAGGAAGATGTCTGAGGCGCCGGGTCCAACACAATCTTGGGTCGGGGTCCCTGACGCTTAGGAAGAGGGTAGCGTCTGGCCGAGCGGGAGCGTCCTCGCATCTGTTGAGCCTTAGCGGGCTGAACGGCGGGGGCGGCAGGTGCTGGCTTTGTTGGCTGCTGAGTCGGCGTAGACTTAGGGCGACTAGAGGCAGCAGCGGAGCTGGAGCG
>NW_015641030.1:594083-608067 GCF_001515625.1 Sinocyclocheilus rhinocerous | reverse complement strand
GGTCAGGAAGATGCCTGAGGCGCCGGGTCCAACGCAATCTTGGGTCGGGGTCCCTGACGCTTAGGAAGAGGGTAGCGTCTGGCCGAGCGGGAGCGTCCTCGCATCTGTTGAGCCTTAGCGGGCTGAACGGCGGGGGCGGCAGGTGCTGGCTTTGCGGGCTGCTGAGTCGGCGTAGACTTAGGGCGACTAGAGGCAGCAGCGGAGCTGGAGCGTTTAGGCAGGAAATGCTGCATAGCTTGGGACGATTTCTGTGCCTCCGTGAAGCGCTCGGCGAATCCTTTGACCGCCGGTCCGAAGAGACCCTTGGGAGAGACTGGAGCATCAAGGAAGAGGATCTTATCCGCGTCCTTGATTTCCATTAACGTCAGCCATAAATGGCGCTCGAGCAGTGGTCTTGGTATGCTCGTCGTGGATCTCCGGGAAGAACGGAGAGGAACGCTGACGAGGGGTCTGGTGGCGCCCCGGCAGGAGCCATTCATCCAGACGACTGCAAGAGGGCTCCTCTGGTGCAGACCACTCTAAACCCAGCTCTTCGACCGCTTTCGAGAGGATACGGAGAAGTTTGGCATCCATTCAGTCTTTGGCGGCACTGGGCGCGGACGATGGCAAGGGGGTGGGGTCGGTCACCGAGCCCAACAGCTCCTCTGCGTCCGAGGCTGTTAATGACATGCTGTCATCAAGCAGCTCATCCTCACTTCCCCCAAATGAGACCAGGTCGCCGGCAGAGGGACGCTGGTCAGACTGGGAGAAAAGGACGGGACAACTCTCTCTCTGGGGCGAGGGCAAGGCACGCGGGATCTGGGCCGATGTGAGCTCGCTCGCAGCCAGATGTTCGAGTCCTCTGCCCCGCTGTATTTTCCTCACAGGTCCCTCTCTGAAAAGAAAGCGATCCGCGAGCGACGAGAGGCGAGACTGAAGTTCTCGCAGTGAGAACACTCAGTTCCCAAGCGTAGAGCGTAGTCGTCGCTGAAGGAGAAGAAATCTGAGAATCCAGTGGCGAATGCCCACTTATATAGCCAGATGCCCCGCACATTCTGGCAGGCTTTGGCGGCATTGGTTTGTTTTTTATACACTGCACGAACCAATGGCCGTGCAGTTTCACTACGTGAAAACAGGCTTTTTCCCATAGCGTCTTAGCAGACGCAGTACGAGTGTAGTATCGACAGGGAACCATGGTTTTATTATAGTAAAAGTGTAGTAACCATGGTTTGTTGGCGTATTGATTACCCTTTGTCTATTCACAGTTTTACTACAAATACCATGGTTAAACTAAGGTTAGAGTAGCAAACCATGGTTAATTTGTGGTTACCATGATTAGTAACCGTGGTTTTTTGGTTTTATATGTATTAAAACCATGGTTATTTTTCGTAGGGACATAATGGCTTTAGCATTGCGCATCTTCATATTATTCTACACTGTACTATTACGTTTTCCCTGACTTTTCAGTGGACCATAAAGGTAAAAATAAAACAGTCTCTTCTTAACGTCAGTCTATGTGTTTTACGTTTGAAATTTACAACGTTTTTATAACGCGTCGTGTTTCTGTGACTGTCCAAAGCGTTTGGCACTGCAGTGAAGAGTTAACACCTCAAAAGCCGGGTTTCATAACGTTGGGTAAAAATTGGTACTAACTCTGCTTCTAAATTACAAGTGTGAAACATACCTTTACCCAGGGTTAAAAGTGGTGTTTCAAACAATGATAACCCAGGGTTCAAATGCAGTGTGAAAATCCCTAAAGTGCATTAGTGCCCGCCCACATTTTGAGCGGCCTTAAGTGTTTTTCCCATTCATTTTTCCCACAGGGATTAAAAAAAAATGTTTAGAAGTTATAAGCCATGAACCAAACCAACCAGCTAGGAATCATATCATTACAACCTTTGATTTGAAACAAAAGTTGTTAAAGGTTTATAAGTTATCATTTAAAATCATTTTCGCATTTGGAGAAAATTAATTTTTAGTTAGAGAATTTTACTTCTGTTATGCTGTAAGCATTGAAAATGCATAGCAAAGGTATTTTAAAACAATAATCTATTTCACTATTTTCCCAGAGTCCCTTAAAAGAATAGTTCACCCAAAGATGAAAATTTTGTAATAATTTCCTTCCAAATCTGTGTAAGTTTCTTTCTTATGTTGAACACAAAAAGATATTTCAAAGAACCAAACAGTTGTTGGTCCCCATTGACTTCCATAGTATGGAAAGAAATACTATGGAAGTCAATAGAGACCATCAACTGTTTCATTACCAGCATTCTTCAAAATATCTTCTTTCATGTTCAGCATAAGAAAGAAACTCATACAGGTTTGGAATGAGGGTAAATTATGACAAAATTTTCATTTTATTAAAAGTGTGATAATGGAGACATTACACGTTAAACAGTGTATCAGACATAAAATTGCTCGAAGTCACGACGTAACAGAAGTAGCCTGAATTTTATTCTTCTGGATTGCGTCATGCATTTGAGTGAAGCAGATTATTGAAAAAGAGAACATGTAGAGCGGGGAATCAGTTCTATGCATCGGTTGTTGATTGGAAGTTGAGATGCGGGCGTGGAAATCTAAAGTCAAGGCAGATGAACATGAGCATGAAGGGGCGGGGCTTAAACTAAATGAGTCTGGCATTTTCACCGGATGATCCAGTTATGACGTTTTGATTAAACATTACTAAGCCAAACTTTTTTTCTTTTAAATGAAACATGTATGATTTTTTCACAATAACATCTATAACGTATTTAGTAAACAGTGAATTTTCATTTAATGCAGACTTTAAATTGAGTATATTTGTGTGTGATCTTGTATAAGCCATAACTCTCTCAATAACATCAGCTATCTTTTTCTCACAGTGACAGACTGTCTGGACTGGATGAAAGGTGTGCATATGTGTGTGTATGCATGTAACCGAATCCTGTAACCAGAGAGTGTCTGCAGTCAGACAGCGTTTTACACTCCTCCGTCCCGATACGCAATTCCGACCTTGAGTAAGAAGTGGTGCTAACCCTCCTTCAAAATTAAGTGTGAAATGTACCTTTACCCAGGGTTAAAAGTGGTGTTTCAAACAATGATAACCCAGGGTTCAAATGCAGTGTGAAAATCCCTAAAGTGCATTAGTGCCCGCCCACATTTTGAGCGGCCTTAAGTGTTTTTCCCATTCATTTTTCCCACAGGGATTAAAAAAAAATGTTTAGAAGTTATAAGCCATGAACCAAACCAACCAGCTAGGAATCATATCATTACAACCTTTGATTTGAAACAAAAGTTGTTAAAGGTTTATAAGTTATCATTTAAAATCATTTTCGCATTTGGAGAAAATTAATTTTTAGTTAGAAAATTTTACTTCTGTTATGCTGTAAGCATTGAAAATGCATAGCAAAGGTATTTTAAAACAATAATCTATTTCACTATTTTCCCAGAGTCCCTTAAAAGAATAGTTCACCCAAAGATGAAAATTTTGTAATAATTTCCTTCCAAATCTGTGTAAGTTTCTTTCTTATGTTGAACACAAAAAGATATTTCAAAGAACCAAACAGTTGTTGGTCCCCATTGACTTCCATAGTATGGAAAGAAATACTATGGAAGTCAATAGAGACCATCAACTGTTTCATTACCAGCATTCTTCAAAATATCTTCTTTCATGTTCAGCATAAGAAAGAAACTCATACAGGTTTGGAATGAGGGTAAATTATGACAAAATTTTCATTTTATTAAAAGTGTGATAATGGAGACATTACACGTTAAACAGTGTATCAGACATAAAATTGCTCGAAGTCACGACGTAACAGAAGTAGCCTGAATTTTATTCTTCTGGATTGCGTCATGCATTTGAGTGAAGCAGATTATTGAAAAAGAGAACATGTAGAGCGGGGAATCAGTTCTATGCATCGGTTGTTGATTGGAAGTTGAGATGCGGGCGTGGAAATCTAAAGTCAAGGCAGATGAACATGAGCATGAAGGGGCGGGGCTTAAACTAAATGAGTCTGGCATTTTCACCGGATGATCCAGTTATGACGTTTTGATTAAACATCACTAAGCCAAACTTTTTTTCTTTTAAATGAAACATGCATGTATGATTTTTTCACAATAACATCTATAACGTATTTAGTAAACAGTGAATTTTCATTTAATGCAGACTTTAAATTGAGTATATTTGTGTGTGATCTTGTATAAGCCATAACTCTCTCAATAACATCAGCTATCTTTTTCTCACAGTGACAGACTGTCTGGACTGGATGAAAGGTGTGCATATGTGTGTGTATGCATGTAACCGAATCCTGTAACCAGAGAGTGTCTGCAGTCAGACAGCGTTTTACACTCCTCCGTCCCGATACGCAATTCCACACCCCCCATAGCGGCCTCAGAGGAAGCTTTAACCACTCCATATCCAAACGGGACGCACCAATAAAATGCTCTAATGCATGGTGTAATGAGTAGGGCCCATCCCTGATGGCGTGCAAGATTCCCCATTACTCAAGCATGCAGGGTCCGGACGCCCCCTCTCCATCTGCGTTCCCAGCAAACACAGCGCTTGACGCTGATTGCAAAAACGACTGCATCGCCCTCCACCCCCAAAACGTTGGCCAATTTGTTGGGGAAAAACTTGACCTTGTTGCCAGGAGAGCGTGCGGCACAATCAGTGGACGTTTCATCATTGAGATGTGTTTACAAAAAACAATACATTCTGGATTGCTTGTATCAAAGGGCCTGGCCGCTCGAGGGATCTGACGTACTTCCAATCCTGGCACATTTGGACCCGTGTGCCTTGGACTTGATGAATGTGTAACATGTGCCTGATTGGACTATTAGTTTAAGCGACGCATATGTATTTCAGAGCGTTCGCATGGTGTTCGAGGAAATATAGTGGTGTTTTCGTAATGTGATCCTCAGCGTTGATGTCAGAGGCTCTGATTGCATAAGAGGAGGTGTGCAAATAATGGCATTTCATAGGAAATCCAATAATGTTAACTGCGGCATGCTGAGTGAATTACAGAAATGTCAGTGTATTTCCTTGGGAAACAAAGAGAGAGTATGTCTCATTTTGAAGTTCATTTTTTAAATAAACCTTTAAGCTAAATAATGACATTACCGTTCAAAAGTTTGGGTTTAGTAAGATTTTTTTGGAAGGAAATTCATACTTTTTTCAGCAGGGACGCATTAATTTAATCAAACGTGACAGTAAAGACATTTAGAATGTTACAAATGATTTTCTATGCCGCTCTTTTGCATTTTCCATTCATCAAAGAATCTTGAAAAAAAAAAAGAATGATTTCTACAAAAAACTGTTTTCATCATTCATAATAATTGACAATAATTTTTTCTTGAGCAACAAATCATCATATTATGTGACACTGAAGACTGGATTAATGACTGTTGAAAATTCAGCTTTGCCATCACAGGAATAAATTACATTTAAAAAAATATTAAAATGGAAAAAAGTTATTTTAAATGGTACTATTTCACAATATTACTGCTTTACTGTATTTTGGATCAAATAAATGCAGCCTTGATGAATATAAGAGATATCTATCAAAAACATTTAAAACATCTCACCGACCACAAACTTTTTAACATTTACCTTTTTCTATGTTCCATTCAATTTATAGGAAGTTCGCAGCTTTTTCAATCCTGTTACCAAACTTTTGTAACTAGGTTGCATAGCTAATAATGTCTAAATACAGGTTACAAATACATTTTTTTAACAGTAAACTTAGATATTGTAGTAAAATAAATATAAAAATAGACAAACTTTCTAGGGGGGGGGAAACGAGGCTAGTTCTGGACTAAAAACTGGTTTGTAGATGTGATTAAACATTTTCCATAAATAATAAAAATAAATAAATAAATAAAAAACAAACAAACAAAATAAATAAATAAATAATAAAAAAATAAAATAAAAAAATAATATTTGTTTGATTTCATTCCATATAGAGTAACATGGGTGATCTTACCTTGTGTGAAAATTCAAAAAGAATGGTATAAGATAAATAAAATAATAATTGAAAATTATGTTACTTTTTTGGTGTCACATATTGAGGAAGTTTTTTTTTTTTTTTTTACACGAGAATAATCCTGTGGTAACAAACTGTGGGACACAAATTAAGATAAATTACCTTTTTGTTTTTTTTGTTGTTTTTGGTGAAATGTAAATTGTGTTTTGGTTGATTATGTAAAAAAATTACATTACTGTATGATTTTAACTTTTTAAGTACAGTCTAATAAAAGCAATAATATGTACTGACTTTAGCTGGCACTCAGTCGAAAACATTCACAATGGATAATACATTCCCAGAATGCTTTGTGCAGCACATAGTTCTTTAAATGCCAACTCTGCAGGTTACATTTCTTCCGGAAGTCCTGCGACTCCCGTACCAGAAGCTCTTTAAAAGGAGGGGAAAGTCATCAAATTCACTGCGATCTGAGTTTACAGGCACCCTCACACGTTTTTACAACATGGCAAACAGACAGTAAACACCAGGTAATGCAATTTAACACATGATTAGGACGGAGCTAATTAGATCGTAGATAGTAAAACTAAGAGGGGAGTCGTAAAAGACGAACGAAGCGCCTTAAACAAAAGAGCAAGCCATTCCTGCAGCTGAGCCCATCAAACCAACCGAGCAGACAAGGTCTTCTCTCCCTATCCGCCCTTTCTTCTTTGCTTCTATCACAGGTCAGGGGATTAATGGCGGACCTTGTGGCCTTCTGCAGCCTCAGAAAACATTTTTTTGCCCACCGGCTTCTTATAAATCAATGCCTTTGTCAAAGTCTTTTCATCCTGCAAATCTCATTTCAAAGTCTCATCCCATTATACTAGCAAGGTTACACGTCTGGACTCCAAAGTTACAGGGACTGCATGAAAAAAAAAAGAGGGTATCTCAAGATGTCTGAGAGGAATATATTTACGACGTGCCTACTTTTGATAGGAAGCCTTGATGTTAAGCAAAGCTATTTTATTCAAGGTTTACATCCTGTTCCAGAAATCAAGTACTTGTCTGTATGGAGATTGTCTGTATAATGCTGCAGTATTATGAGATGCAGCTACAAAACTGCAATCAGATAACGCCAAGTTTATTCTGTTGAACCCAAAATGAAAATGTCATCATCATTTAATTGTGTCATGTGCCATGTCATTTCAGATTTGATATTTCATACAAAAGAAGAAATGTTGAAGAATGTTCCTTGCTACTCTTTTCTCAAGGAATGAGGACTAGGGCTGTCGGTTGTCAAAACTTAAAAAAAAAAACAATACAAAAAATTCATAAAAGTGGTCCAAATGACTCATGCATAATATTCCAAGACCTCTGAAGCCATTTGGTAACTTTGTATAAACAGAAACAAATTTCAATAAAATGTAATGTACAGTAGATAAAATTAAAATGTAAATGTAAAATGTAACCTGCCCCTCCACTTGGATAGCTTTTATAATATAGTGCAAAAGTCATATTAAAATTGAAAATAATTGTAAAATGTAATCATAATCTGCACTTCCACTATAGCTTTTATAATATAGTCCTATATGCAAAAGTCATACACACCACTTTCATGAAAAATAAATAAATGTTTAAATATATATTAAAATGCAAAATAATTATTTTACTGCAAAAGTCATATACACAATTTTTATTTATTTATTGGTGTTTTGGCTGATTAACTTTCAACATATGGGGAAAAAATTTACGATTTTCTATTCTTGGGAGGCCATACAGGTTTGGGGTCGGTGCAATTTTTAAAATGTTTTGCAAAGTATTTTATGCTCAAAAAGCTGCATTTGTTTGAACAAAAATACAGTAAATCATTAATGTTGTGAAATATTAGTACAATTTAAAATGTCAGTTTTCTATTTTAAAATATAATTATTCCTGTGATGCAAAGCTGAATTTTCAGCTGTTGAAGAATGTTCCTTGCTACTCTTTTCTCAAGGAATGAGGACTAGGGCTGTCGGTTGTCAAAACTTAAAAAAAAAAACAATACAAAAAATTCATAAAAGTGGTCCAAATGACTCATGCATAATATTCCAAGACCTCTGAAGCCATTTGGTAACTTTGTATAAACAGAAACAAATTTCAATAAAATGTAATGTACAGTAGATAAAATTAAAATGTAAATGTAAAATGTAACCTGCCCCTCCACTTGGATAGCTTTTATAATATAGTGCAAAAGTCATATTAAAATTGAAAATAATTGTAAAATGTAATCATAATCTGCACTTCCACTATAGCTTTTATAATATAGTCCTATATGCAAAAGTCATACACACCACTTTCATGAAAAATAAATAAATGTTTAAATATATATTAAAATGCAAAATAATTATTTTACTGCAAAAGTCATATACACAATTTTTATTTATTTATTGGTGTTTTGGCTGATTAACTTTCAACATATGGGGAAAAAATTTACGATTTTCTATTCTTGGGAGGCCATACAGGTTTGGGGTCGGTGCAATTTTTAAAATGTTTTGCAAAGTATTTTATGCTCAAAAAGCTGCATTTGTTTGAACAAAAAAAAGCAGTAATATTGTGAAATTGAAATATTAGTACAATTTAAAATGTCAGTTTTCTATTTTAAAATATAATTATTCCTGTGATGCAAAGCTGAATTTTCAGCATCATTACTCCAGTCTTCAGTGTCACACGATCCTTCAGACATCGTTCTAATATGCTGATTTGCTGCTCAAGAAACATTTCTTCTTATTATCATTGTTGAATCATCGATTTTTGATCAAAAGAAATGTCAAAAGAAAACCATTTATTTGATCATGCATTTCAAAGAAAAAAGCAGCGTATTACAAGTTTTTATATTCTGGCAGATCAAATTTATCATAAATCTGCATATATCAACCTTCGCTTTCAGTCTCTAAAACTGAAAAACAAATGTCATGATGACGCTGACAATACCATCATCAATTTTGCTGTATGATTTGGCTGCGCTCTCCTCCTGTCTAATCTATGCACATGAGAGTAGAGGAAGATGTGATAGGACCACGCAGAGAGAGTTTCCTTCTCCAATCAGAAAATGCAAAGGGTATATTAATCTGACATATAAAACCTGTCATGCATCTCTGAACACATCCTACGGCATGTACATTTCCGAAAT
This sequence comes from Sinocyclocheilus rhinocerous, assembly GCF_001515625.1. Lineage (NCBI taxonomy): Eukaryota > Metazoa > Chordata > Actinopteri > Cypriniformes > Cyprinidae > Sinocyclocheilus > Sinocyclocheilus rhinocerous. The sequence continues at coordinate 598,980 of NW_015641030.1, read as the reverse complement.
ACCAGCGACAAAAGGCTGCCCACATCTCTAATAATAATCTCTCTAAAAAAGAAATATTGAAATAAAAGAAAAGCATTATCTTTATTCACTCACACACATATATGGATCCTGACAACATTAGGGCAACTCATCAAGATCCTTGTCCTAAGACATACCAGACACACACACACACAAAGCCTGTTGTTTGCTTTAGCAGCAGGAGTGTGTGACACTTTGGTCGTAATCCGCGTTAACCCCTGGTGCACTCGTTGTTCACGGCGTTTCATGATGTCTGAAAGATGAGAGGGGGTCCCAGACAGACAGAAAAACAATCTCAAATTGCTCCTCTCATTTCCATAAGATAAGTCTGATTAAGGTGCTTATAATTGATTGGGCGACTAATGAACCCCTGCTAAGAAATCCACAATCCTCATCCTCAGGTCTACAGGACAAATGTAGATGTTCCCTTACAAATACATGTGGCCCCTCATGTGACAATAAAGACGCAAAAAAATAAACTGTTTTCAATATTAATAATAATAATAAATGTTTCTCAAGCAGCAAATCAGCATATTAGAATGATTTCTGAAGGATCATGTGACACTGAAGACTGGAGTAATGATGCTAAAAATTCAGCTTTACCATCACAGGAATAAATTACATTTTAAAATATATTTCAATAGAAAACAGTTATTTTAAACTGTAATAATATTTTATTTTCGTTTTTTTTGTTTTATTTTTAATCAAATAAATGAAGCCCTGGTGAGAGATTTCTTTCAGAAACAAACAAACAAAAAACGTTTAAAAACACTACGATTTTTCATGTTTTTTAAAGAAGTGTCTTTTGCTTATCAAGGCTGCATTTATTTGATCAAAAACACAATACAAATTATAATATTGTGAAATATTATAACAACTTAAAATAATGGTTTTCTGTTTTAATATACTTTAAAATATGATTTATTCCTGTGGTGGCAAGCCTTAGTTTTCATCAGCCAGTCTTCAGTGTCACATGAACCTTCATAAATTATTCTAATATGCTGATTAATGCTGGAAACTTGTGACACTTTTTCAGGATTCTTTGAGTAATAAAAAGTTAAAGGGGTCATATGATGTTGCGAAAAAGAACATTATTTTGTGTATTTGGTGTAATGAAATGTGTTTATGCGGTTTAAGGTTAAAAAACACATTATTTTCCCCATACTGTACATTATTGTTTCTCCTCTATGCCCCGCCATAAAGAATATCTCTTTGGATTTGAGACTTTAGTCTTTGCAACTTTACAGATCTTCTTTATGCACCAAGAGCTTGTAACACTCCAAAGAGAAAGGAAAAATTGAAATCGCATCATATGACCCCTTTAAAAAGAACAGCATTTATTCAAAATAGAAATCTTTTGTAATAATATACACTACCATTCAAAAGTTTGGGGTCAGTACATTTTTTTTCTTCTTTTTTTTTTTTTATTAAAAAAATTTATACTTTTATTTAGCAAGGATATGGAAAACTGATAAAAGGTTAAAAAGGTCTATTTTGGGATCATGTGACACTGAGGACTGTAGTAATGGCCAATTAAAATTCAGGCTAACCACCACAGGACTAAATCATATTTTAAAGTATATTTAAACAGAAAAATATATCACTGTTTTCACCATATTTTTACGCTAAAAGCAAACGTATCCTCTCGTGCAGAGACTTTGAACAAGCCGTGACTGAAGCTGTCACCGAAGACACTGAGCGTAAGTAATAGTCTATAATTTGGGGAAGGACATCCCTTAATTACAGGTTGTCAAAAAATTATTTTTAAATGAATAAATCAACACATCTTGGGATAGTGTTTCCTACTACTTGTGGTTAATTACACAACAATGAGGATCATTGTCTTGTATATGCTTACAATTACCCACTGAAAGTTTGCTCTCATGAGAAGCATTCGGCGATGATTAATGTAGAGCAGCTCTTAACCGCAAGACGCGTGTCACATATCAAGTTAAGAGAGGATCTCAATCCCTGGTTTTTGCACTAAAGCGTAACTAAGAAAGCAGACAAAGGATAGGGTTTGTTTCAGGGAAGGAATCTCCAAATGTCAGTGTTAGTTTGCTCCTGAATGAGTCTTTCGGTGCTGCTGTGAGAAAACTGGAATTGAGAGTTTATTTCAGGCCTATAGACTGGGCTGTATGTGAAACCCAGTCATTCCCAAGGGCTTGTAAATGTAGTTTAATAAAGCTCTCCTTCCTCTCACCTTCAGAATACAGAAGAGTGCTGACTTCTGCAGTTATATAAGGAACCATGAGAAAGGGATTCATATAGGAAACATACTTACAAAAGAATAACTTACACAGGCATGTCACAATACAATTCTGGTCACAGCTCATTTCAAAATTCAAAGACATAATTAAGAGATTATATTTTGTATTTATAAAAGAATGGCTATTTATGGGACCATTAAGATTTTTTTGTGCTATGGCATTATTTTAATGACAATAAAGCACTTTTCAACCAAAAAGAATGATTCACTATTGAGCTCATTTCTCATCTTTTTACTGTAACATAGTATTTTTACTCTAAAACTTTTTTTTTTTAACTCAAATAACAATTTGTTAAAGGCTAAACAACAAATACTACCATTACGTATAAACTTATATAAAAAAAAAATAAAAAATATCTTGAGCAGCAAATCAAATTTTTTTTGTATTTTAGATTTTTTTTTATCAAGAAAAATTAATTTTAAAAATGGGTAAACATTAGTGCTGTCAAACGATTAATCACGATTAATCGCATCCAAAATAAGTTTTTGTTTACATTATATACTGTATGTATGTGTACTGTGTATATTTATTATGTATATATAAATACACACACATACAGTATATATTTTGAAAATATTTACATGTTTATACATTTAGATATTCATATTCTTATATTTTATATTATATATAAATATATTTACTATATAAACATATGTGTGTGCTGTGTATATTTATTATGTATAAATAAATACACACACATACAGTATATATTTTGAAAATATTTACATGTTTATACATTTAGATATTCATATTCTTATATTTTATATTATATATAAATATATTTACTATATAAACATAACATATTTTTCTTAAATATATACATGCATGTGTTTGTATTTATATATACATAATAAATAAACAATATCGTATGTAAACAAAAACTTTTATTTTGGGTGCGATTAATCACGATTAATCATTTGACAGCACTAGTATATATGTAATAATAAAAATATATAAATATATTTAAGAATGGTAAGAAATCAAATATAATTTCTTTCATTTAATTTTGGAGTAAAATATCACCTGGGCATGACAGGTTTTGTGAGATTCACTCGTCTATCCATTTCATAGGAACCACACAGAACTTGATTTAGACTTGAGTTGATTAACTGATAATCACTGCTCACTCTTCAATTTGGGCAAACAGTAAATTCACACGCCTCGCCAAATAACACTAATCAATGGCCATTGGCAAAACACTGTGCTCCGTTGGCACCAAGGTGCTAATGAACGTAGCACTTAGCACATGAGGGCAAGGGTGCGAAAAGACAGCAGCTTCGTGTCAGAAGAATTCGATGGAGGCGTTGTGGTCTGAAATAATCATTTTACCACTAACACCCACATATGCAATGAACTTGTAGATAAGGCAAACATATGTTCTCACTCTGCTACTAAGCCTTTGTTTTGTTTCGCTCCTCGAAGAATAAACAAAAGCTTTTTAACAAAGATTAACAAACCGAAAATGAAAACCAGTTTTGACGTGAGCTGACTAAATCCAACAAACATTCCTAGCAACTTTGGACTATGGGCATGACAAACTTATTTTGGAACTCAAGAAAAAAACTTAGACAAATATGGGTTAATTCAATAAAAATCTAAAAAGATCCTTTTGGCATTTAGTGCGTGAGCTCGCTTGGATTCAAGGCTGCATAAATGTTTAAAATTAGCATTATTTAAATGGTAATACCTGTAAAACCTGACACAAATCTGCTAATTTCTTCTTGGTGAATCACAGCCAAACCAACTGAATTATGCTCATTGCACAACTCAACACCATAGCAAACGTGTGTGAAACTAAACTCAAAGTGAAACTGAGATTAAAATCTTGTGGCTTTGAAAAATCGAGTGGGAAGCACGAATGTGGCATTGTGGGTAGTTAACTCCAATGAGTCTGGCACTTAAGAGTCCATCAAGGTGCTAATGCCCTATTATCAAACCCTTTGTGTTTGGAGAGGCCTCTTTAGGTATCAACAAGTTGCCCTTAATGTGCAAGTTCATGTTTAGATTAGTGGCCCGACAATCGTATCCTCTGGCAGGCCGATTCAAAGCTTGTTGAGGGATGGGCATTGGAGGGGGGTCAATGAGGGAAGAAGAAAAGACGTTTCCCTCCCCTTCGCCCTATCATCTCTTGACGCTTCGTTTGAGGTCCCCCGCATTCTAGTGTGGCCAACTTTGAAAGTCGTTTCCTAAGAAAAACATGACAGATGACAGACATGCGAGGGTGAGTGATGGTGCAATGGAAGGGCTTTGTTTTCTCACCAAAGCCCGCGGCTGCTGGTGCGACGGGCCGTCAGGGGGGTCTCGATGGGACGGTTTGAGACAGCGACGTTCAAAGACGGGCTAATGGGGTCTCGGCGCAGTGTGGGACCGCTTGACAAATGGGTGCTGATCAACCCACTAACTCCTGCTGAAAGCAGGGGCTCCAAACATGGGGAAAAGTCGCCTCTAAAATGGTGAGCTTTGGGGGATGGAGGGAGGTAAGGGACTGCTATCACTAAACGACCTTGCGTTATCATTATTCGTTTTCTACCCGACACGTCGCAAGCGGTGATAGGAGCTGGCATTCGACCCGAGCGGCTGATGATGAATGTCCAGAAGCAGAAGAGATG
>NW_015641030.1:581162-592384 GCF_001515625.1 Sinocyclocheilus rhinocerous | reverse complement strand
AACCTTGGTCAGAATAAATTTAACCATATAAAACTGAGGTTGCTACAATTTTTACAGATGTTACTGATTTTAATAATGAACAAAAATTTACCTCTGCATCCTAACTCAAGCTACTATCAAATGTGCATTTCTAAGAGACAAAAAAGTTATATTACTATTAATATTATCAGGCAACCCAAATCTGTTTCTTGAATTATTTATTTTGTTAAGGAAAATTAATGGTCTGGTTTCTACAGCTTTCACTTTGGAGCAACAATCTGGCTTTAAACTTGAAAGAAATAAAGATTTGACATTTATCGTGATAATTATCGATATCGACTGATATGAAAAAAATTATTGTGATAATTTTTTTGGCCATATCGCCCAGCCCTAGTTTCACTATTGAGCATTTCTTTACTGTAATACAGCATTTTTACTCTAAAACATTTTTTTTAAATTCAAATAACTATTTGTAAAAGGATGTACAGCAAATGCTACCATTATGTATAAACACTTTACAATTAAAATTATTTGGCATTTTCTTTGCAAAGGAAGAGTTATATATACTACTTTTCAAAGGTTTACGGTAAGTGAGATTTTTTTTTTTTAAGAAATAAGCTGTTTTTAACATTGATAATAATAATATAATTTATTGACCATCAAATCAGCATATTAGAATAATTTTTTATTTTTTTATCAACATTAATACAATAAATGTGTATATATTTAATAATACAAAATATATAAATGCATTTAAGAATGTTTTAAGAATGGCTTCATTTTCTTTATCAAAGAAATGAAAAAAAGAAATGATATTTTGACAAAAGAAACAAAATCGTTTCTTAATTTTAATTTCTGAGTAAAATATCACCTGGGTATGACAGGTTTTGTGAGATTCACTCGTCTATCCATTTCAAAGGAACCAAACAGAACATGATTTAGACTTGAATTGATTAACTGATAATCACTGCTCACTCTTCAGTTTGGGCAAACAGTATAAATTCATACACCTCCCCAGATAACACTAATCAATGGCCATTGTGCTCTTGGCACCAGGGTGCTAATGAACGTCGCACTTAGCACATGAGGGCAAGGGTGTGAAAAAACAGCAGCTTCGTGTCAGAAGAGCTCAATGGAGGTATTGTGGTCTGAAATAATCATTTTACCACTAACACCCACATATGCAATGGAACTGGCAGATAAGGCAAACATATGTTCTCACTCTGCTACTAAGCCATTGTTTTGTTTCGCTCCTCGAAGAATAAACAAAAGCTTTTTAACAAAGATTAACAAACCGAAAATGAAAACCAGTTTTGACGTGAGCTGACTAAATCCAACAAACATTCCTAGCAACTTTGGACTATGGGCATGACAAACTTATTTTGGAACTCAAGAAAAAAACTTAGACAAATATGGGTTAATTCAATAAAAATCTAAAAAGATCCTTTTGGCATTTAGTGCGTGAGCTCGCTTGGATTCAAGGCTGCATAAATGTTTAAAATTAGCATTATTTAAATGGTAATACCTGTAAAACCTGACACAAATCTGCTAATTTCTTCTTGGTGAATCACAGCCAAACCAACTGAATTATGCTCATTGCACAACTCAACACCATAGCAAACGTGTGTGAAACTAAACTCAAAGTGAAACTGAGATTAAAATCTTGTGGCATTGAAAAATCGAGTGGGAAGCAGGACTGTGGCACCGTGAATGAGTCTGGCACTTAAGAGTCCGTCAAGGTGCTAATGTCCTATTATCAAACCCTTTGTGCTTGGAGAGACCTCTTTAGGTATCAACAAGTTGCCCTTAATGTGCAAGTTCATGTTTAGATTAGTGGCCCGACAATCGTATCCTCTGGCAGGCCGATTCAAAGCTTGTTGAGGGATGGGCATTGGAGGGGGGTCAATGAGGGAAGAAGAAAAGACGTTTCCCTCCCCTTCGCCCTATCATCTCTTGACGCTTCGTTTGAGGCCCCCCGCATTCTAATGCGGCCAACTTTGAAAGTCGTTTCCTAAGAAAAACAGATGACAGACATGCGAGGGTGAGTGATGGTGCAATGGAAGGGCTTTGTTTTCTCACCAAAGCCCGCGGCTGCTGGTGCGACGGGCCGTCAGGGGGGTCTCGATGGGACGGTTTGAGACAGCAACGTTCAAAGACGGGCTAATGGGGTCTCGGCGCAGTGTGGGACCGCTTGACAAATGGGTGCTGATCAACCCACTAACTCCTGCTGAAAGCAGGGGCTCCAAACATGGGGAAAAGTCGCCTCTAAAATGGTGAGCTTTGGGGGATGGAGGGAGGTAAGGGACTGCTATCACTAAACGACCTTGCGTTATCATTATTCGTTTTCTACCCGACACGTCGCAAGCGGTGATAGGAGCTGGCATTCGACCCGAGCGGCTGATGATGAATGTCCAGAAGCAGAAGAGATGTTAAATGACACTAAACATCTTAAACGAGTCAAAGGGAGACAGACTGAGTCTTCACTAAAAGGAGGGATTGACTAGAATAAAAGTGGAGAAAACTATTTAAGTCCTATTTAATTTAATGCTATTGTCATTTATCTAAAAAATGCACCCATCCCAATATAACAAGCTCATGTGATTCCACACACACGAGTCTTTCAGTGTGACCAGTGTAAGGTCAGTGAAAATCCAGCTGCTTCTATTAGGCAAGAAACTGCAGGAAACGTTCTGGGGGAAACCACATGACAAAGGCTCCAACACAATACCAACTCCAAGAACTTCTAGTCTGTTTTTTTTTAAGCCTTGCAGACTTTGTGTGCATATATGAAGAGTTCATTTGCAAAAACTGATAAACGCCACTTAAAAAAAAAATGAGCTGATTGCCATGCATTATTCTCCACATGTAGCGCGATCTGAACCCTAAACACGTTTTGTCAAAAAAGCCGGTTTTGTCCACTTTCAAGGCATCGCGAGTTCACGTTTTACTGCAGAAGCCGACAAGCGCCCTTGTTGTTTTTGAACAGAAGCCGATAAGTCCATTTTAGCGAATCAGCGCGCTGTATTCAGATCAAGTGACAAGGCTACTTTCACTTTGAAAAGACGTGCTAGCTGAGAGGAGTTTCATCAAAGCTGACTAAAAGTGATCATTGATATTACTTGGAATGCGCAATAAAAAAAAACGTGATTTCTGAAAAAAATAAAAATAAATATGGAGTTATCGGTTTTTGCAAATGAACTCTTCATATGTAGATGCCCACCTATATTCCCATCTATAGGCATTTGCATATAGCAACAATCATGGAATAAGCATAAAACAGCTCTTATTATTATACAAGTATTAAATTTCTTGTTATTTTTACCATTACCATACTTAGCTTTTTCTTTCTTTCTTTTTGGTATTTACAGTACAATTCAAAAATCTGAGGTCAGTAAAAAAAATAATAATACATTTTAATTCAGCAAGGATTAATTAAATTGATCAAAAGTGACCGTAAAGATATTTATAATGTTACAAAAGACCAAGAGCTTGTAACACTCTAAAGAGAAAGGAAAAAATGAAATCGCATCATATGACCCCTTTAAATTCAATTTATATGAATACATATTATTATTTTGCAGTAGTGTAACGCACCTCCTGAGTCAAAAATCTCTTCCATATTAGAATGTGTTCAATCCATGTCTGTTATAATTTAGCATTGAATTCAGCTTGATTTGCCCTAAGCCTTTTTAATATCGTTTGAGCCTATTTTTAACATAAGATCAGCTATAAACATCATAATACTTTGCATAATTAAATTTAAAAAGTATTTTAAACCTAATGTGAACTTTTCCCTCATCATGTAATTCAATGAACAGGTCTTTGCTTAGTGGACTTTAAAAACACAATCAGCCATGGAAAAATAATCCTCTTCGAAAAATAATCCTCCTCCAAACAATGTAGATTAGGTAAGACAATTTTGGTTGTGCTTTTATGTAAACAGATTTCCTACAGGTGCCATTGTAGGCGACAGAGACATTATGCAAGGCTTAGTCCGTGTCAAAGAGAGAAGACGAGAACAGCTGCCGAGTTGAGTAACATGCCGAGACCCCTGACAGAGGCGGCCTGCTGTACTAACGTCTCCAGCCCTGAGCCGGAGGAGACTTCAAACGGCCCAGCACCCGGCAGGAGATCTTCTGAAGACGGACACAGCAGCCTCTCGGCCATGAATCAGGCCTGTCAATAGCTGCCCATCCTCTCAACAGGTGTCCGATTGTCGCACAATCACTTTCTCCTCGCTTGTCATAATGAAAGAGCCATTTCCCAACAAGTGGAATGCATTCTCACCATGAACGGGCTTCCTGTTGCAAACAAACAAGCACATAATGAAACATACAAGATCCAAGGGCTACAATTAATTGCTCGAGAACAATGTCTCAGTTCTGTTAGGAAGTCAAAGCGAAGATGTTGTGGGACACCAGGAGAACTGGTCTTTACACAGTTATGTAAAAAGACTTTCAGAACTTTTCATGCTTTTTATGTTTCCCGCAGACTGAGCTGAAACAATCTGGCTGAAACTTTAGAGAAACAGTTCACCCAAAAAAGGAAGCTTTATTCCATGGGACACAAAATAATGTATTTTCTGTTGTAGCTTGCACTTTTCTGGATGATGTTTGAAACTTTGGTAGAACTTCACATGCTATTGCCTCCTTAAAGGAGGAGTTCACCCCAAAATTTTGTCATCATTTACTCACCCTCTTATGTGTATAACCTGTATAAGTTCAACACAAAAGACGATATTTTGAAGAACCAAACAGTTGTTGGTTCCCACTGACTCCCATAGTAAGGAAAGAAATACTATGGAAGTCAAAGGAGACCATCAACTGTTTGATTACCAGCATTCTTCAAAATATCATCTTTTATGTTCAACATAAGAAAGAAATTCATACAGGTTTGGGACGACATGAGGGTGAGTAAATGATGGCAAAATTTTCATGTTTCATGGGTGAACTATCCCGTTAAGATGAATTGATGTTGCATTCTTCATGGTAAGTTGTTTTTGGAAAAAAAAGCATCAACTAAATTAATAAATGTAAATGTATTTTATGACAAATGTTGTTATTTGTCCATGCAATGAAAGTCAATGGGGTCCAACATTGTTTTAAACCTCACTGAATCTCATTATACGGACAAAAAAACAGCCGAAACACTGCTTAAAAACATCAGAAGGGCAGAAATTTCATTTTGGGTGAAATATCCCTTCTGACTAGGCCAACTCTTCAAACAGTCTGCCAAACGGCTATTATATTTTTTCTATAGGACTAAAAACAGAAAGCAGCCAACCCGTAGTTGAGTTTCGAGAACTTCTGGCCTCTCCCGGTCAGCTCTTAGTCTTCATTTGGGAACTTCAGAAACTGCCAACTTCAGATCTCCCCTGATGTATGAGGTTGCACTATTCCCAGGCCTCAGCTTGAAGGCTGGATGCAAAGGCTCTTGGGAAAAGAGCAGCCAGCTGAGCACAGCGTGCACACGCAGCAGCAGCCAAATTCGCCCTGTCACATTCGATTTCAGGGCCTCCATGTTGTATAAGCAACACCTCGTGCAGGGTTCTGTGAGCTCCCCGCTTTGACATGTTTGTTGCCGCTGTGGGCTGACACTTATGTTACTTCAGCTCTGTAGAACATGGACAATTTAAAGGCCCTAACAAGCCAAAAATGGACACGCCGTTCCTGGAATCAAACACTCTGGGATCAACATGCTGGACCAGTTCAAGCAACTTTCGAAGTACTATTTTCACAGCCGCACTAACAATGACACGAAAATCGATTAACAGAATCAACTGCATTCAAAAAAGACATTAACCAAAAAAGACGTGCAGCTAAGTATGTATTTTGGCCTCCAGTCAGTTCGTTACTCGAGGCAGACGACTGAATGCAAACATATGTTGGGCAGATGGCATTGCGTAGCTGGCACGGGGTCGGCGGGGGCGCTCAGCTGTATATCTAAGACGCCCAGGCCCTCCAGGAATGCACATGGAGGGCCAAGGATCAGGGCAGGAGGGGCGTCAGGCTATGGGGGGCTTGAGGCCTTCATCGGCAGTGAGAAAGAGCAGGGCCCTGGGCCCTCTGAATTGACAGGCTCTGCAGGAGCCAGGAAAGTGCAGGAGCAACTCTACACAGCTCTCTGCAGGACTCTGTCAATTCTACAAATGAGTATGTGTCAAAAAGTGACCTGGGACTGCAATGGGGAAACATCACACGGCTCACGTCCAATCAAAATCCTGTGAGTTATACGATACAAAATGTACTGTGGCTGGTTTAGGAATGTAAATCAAGAAGACAGATCAAGTTTGATGGATTAAAAACATGTTATACACTGATAGGACTCTTCTCTTATGGACTGATAGTCTTCGCTCAGCTTGAATGACAGTATACTGGTAATCTCCAGGAAAGAGTTATCAACGGACCCCATCACATTCCCACTGGCTACACAGTTAGTGAGATAAGACAGTCCATCTGAACACCCCAGGCACACGTGCCTCAGCCCACATGCATCGCAAACCCCATCCGTATACATGTGAGGTTGATTCCTCAACCTTGATCACGCATGTCCAACTATCACCTAGTTGTTAATCTCATAGTCTTAATTGACAGCGCTGTGCTTTGCTTGAAACATTTTACATAGTAACGATTACCGTCCAATTATTGTACACAAATGTGTTTTCTCCAGTAGTGGTTTAGCATGGATTCAAATATCTAGTTTACTCTTCGTGATTTGTCCTCCAAATTTTTTTTTCATTTAATTTAAATTTAAAATGTATTTTGTATTTATAACTATAATATATAAAATAAAAATTATAGTTATATACATTTATAAAATGTATTCCTTATATTTATTTGTAGGCCAAAATAGTGCTGCCTTATGAATGCAAAATGGCAACATATGCCAACAATAAAAATAAAAAAAGATTTTTAACTTAATTTTGATTGGTTTTATATAGATTTTCTAAATCTGAGAAGTTAAGACACACTCATCTGTTATAGGAAAGACCATTGCGTCAGATGATTTTGGTCACAAGTCCTTTCGGACAAAATGTGAAGTTGTTTTGTGTTTTGCCTTTGTAGGGCAGAACGGTTTCTTAATTTTGCACATTACAAAACACTGCATCAAAAATGGCAACACATTCTGATACTGGGGCATGTTGTCACAAAAGGTCAACGTGTTTTTCCTATACAGAAATCTTTCAAAAATAAGCCCACCCTGAGAAATATTCAAAGGGAGTAAAAAGTGTGACAACCAGTCCCCGGTTACCACAAACTACACAGTGATAGAGAAAGAGCCCTGCTCTCATTCTTGCTGAAGTGGATTATAGTTAGAAGCATTTTCTGCAAACTGTGGGGCAGAGGAGCAACTTGGGCCAAAAAGTGTCACAATCCAGAACCACCCTGGGTTCATTGTTCTGACTCCTTTTGTGGCTGGATGCCACTGTACTAAGGAATCTGGAAAAGAAAGGCTCCCTAACAGTCGGTCATGCACCAGTGCTTTTGGCAACAACAAGTCCATGGCCTATATTGCCTTAATTTTGCTCTGGCGGCTGTGTCCCCACAACAGAAATCCCTATTACTGGTTATAGAACGGGCTTTATTAGAGAGTGGAGCTTTGAAGGGCAGAACAAAAGAGCATCCTATGTTTAGATTAGATAATGTAAGCAACCGCTTTTCTGCATGGATGACACTACACAATAAGCCACCTCATGAATACTAGCCAGTCCAGATCCTAGGGCTCTTTTTGTTTCATAATTACTGCAAGAAAAATGAAAAAAGAAAACCTAATCAAACGTGATCTCGTCTGTCACTAAACCACGCTTATCATTAACAATGGGGATAATGGCTGTGCGTGTTCCGATTGCCTGAATGCTGAAACTGTGCTAGTAAGTAACTGGCTGCGGATAGTCAGATATATCCAAGGAAACTCTGCAAACAAACAATGCAATAAAATATCTGTGCATAACATGTTCTCCCCAATGAATCTTCATAATGAACACCTCTTATTGACAGCACACTGCGTGATGCTTTCAGATCTGTCAGCACAAATGTGTCAGTCGGTCTGACATTTTCCCAATATCAGTTTGGTATTCCAAAGCAATCAACAAATCGGCATGGAATGTGGTAACTGGCTTGAAAAAACGTGGGAAAAAGGTGATGAAATACCAGCCTGCTGAACAAATAATTTCTTTAAAATCATCTGTATTTGGAACTCATTTAACATAACAAATGTGAAGAAACCCAAAACCTTCGGGCACTTAAGTCACACTGACAATGTCTGAATGTCACTGTTTTAGATGCAAAATATCAAACCAAGTGACATCAGCCAACTGGTGTTACAGTAATATTAAATACTTTTTCATAATTTGAAATGTTTTGTCTGAGTGAGATGTCTTTGAAATTTTACATTTTACATTTTGTTAAATTAAAAACTGCATACATTAAGTGTAAAGATAGATAGAATGATAGAACGATAGATAGAACGATAGAACGATAGATAGATAGATAGATAGATAGATAACCTGGTCATGGCTAGCTGAAATGGAGCTCCCGATGCCGTGGAAGGTCATCTGCACAGGTGAGAGGGTCAGGTAGGTCATGAACTCGTTGTCAGTTTGCCGATCTGAGTACTGCACCTGCATGAGACGAGAGACGGAGGGAAGGGAGTATTAAATATTATGTGATACAATTTACAGCATGTACTGCACTGCGGTTCTGACCTTGGAAAACATTTTGTGGGAAAAGTACAAACTGGATCCTCAGACTTGGCTGGTAGTTTGTGCTCACTTTTACTCGATAACAGCAGTGGTTTTAGATTTTGATCTTCATCCTCATGAATGGTTCACAATCTATGCTTTCTCAAGCGCTCGAATGGCGAATGATAGAGTGATTTAGAGGCGAGCTCTGGCCCCGTTTGGGGTTTCTGAGAACACCTCTGCACGTCAAACTCCACTCAGCAACACCCAAAGGAGTGTGTGTGTGTGTGCAAGGATTTTGGACACTATGCTGGGCCACTTTGATCATGTTATGCCTGACCTATATACATATCCAGGCCATTTAAAATAATTTTTTACTTGCAGAACATACAGAAACTGCTTTTTCACTTGATTACTTTTAGATTTATTTATTTTTTTTTAGAATTTCTGGCTTGAAAAAACGTGGGAAAAAGGTGATGAAATACCAGCCTGCTGAACAAATAATTTCTTTAAAATCATCTGTATTTGGAACTCATTTAACATAACAAATGTGAAGAAACCCAAAACCTTCGGGCACTTAAGTCACACTGACAATGTCTGAATGTCACTGTTTTAGATGCAAAATATCAAACCAAGTGACATCAGCCAACTGGTGTTACAGTAATATTAAATACTTTTTCATAATTTGAAATGTTTTGTCTGAGTGAGATGTCTTTGAAATTTTACATTTTACATTTTGTTAAATTAAAAACTGCATACATTAAGTGTAAAGATAGATAGAATGATAGAACGATAGATAGAACGATAGAACGATAGATAGATAGATAGATAGATAGATAGATAGATAGATAGATAGATAACCTGGTCATGGCTAGCTGAAATGGAGCTCCCGATGCCGTGGAAGGTCATCTGCACAGGTGAGAGGGTCAGGTAGGTCATGAACTCGTTGTCAGTTTGCCGATCTGAGTACTGCACCTGCATGAGACGAGAGACGGAGGGAAGGGAGTATTAAATATTATGTGATACAATTTACAGCATGTACTGCACTGCGGTTCTGACCTTGGAAAACATTTTGTGGGAAAAGTACAAACTGGATCCTCAGACTTGGCTGGTAGTTTGTGCTCACTTTTACTCGATAACAGCAGTGGTTTTAGATTTTGATCTTCATCCTCATGAATGGTTCACAATCTATGCTTTCTCAAGCGCTCGAATGGCGAATGATAGAGTGATTTAGAGGCGAGCTCTGGCCCCGTTTGGGGTTTCTGAGAACACCTCTGCACGTCAAACTCCACTCAGCAACACCCAAAGGAGTGTGTGTGTGTGTGCAAGGATTTTGGACACTATGCTGGGCCACTTTGATCATGTTATGCCTGACCTATATACATATCCAGGCCATTTTAAATAATTTTTTACTTGCAGAACATACAGAAACTGCTTTTTCACTTGATTACTTTTAGATTTATTTTTTTTTTTTTAGAATTTCATTTTTGCTAGTGTTTTTGGTTTCATAAATAATTAAATTTCATTTTAGAATGAACAGTTTCTAAAAACACTGAGAAAATTCAGTGGATACAGATCTATATTTCTGATCATAGAGACTTGGGAAAAGTGTGAGTTGTTCCATGGGAAAAATGTCTGGACAGCTTGTTACAATGTGTGAAAGTCTGCTTCCAGAGAACTTCTTAGCACAAGAAATTTCTTGGACTAAATGCTGATCATATATTTAAAATAAATAATTGTTACTGCATAAAACTGAGAATCCTGAAGAGAAGATGAATGAGTGCAACAGCAGACTGAAGGAATCTCACTCCAAGAACGTGTGTTTATGTTCAGACTTCAAGTGGTCTGATGGGCCAGATCCACGGGGCATTCCGCTGTGAAGTGTGTTTTAAAGACAATGTTAACAACACGGTTTGCAAGAAGCACAATGTGTGATTGGCGTTTACAGCTCCAGGAAACAGGAACTCTGACATATACAAACATCTTGTGTCTGGTCAAGAGAAGAAATAAATGGCTGCACTGACTTGGTTAATATTTCTATTATATTCTGCACAAACAGATCATGTTCTTCATGTTATTATAGGAATGCCATTTCAAAACTTTCATTTGTCAAGTAAAAATAATGTGATAAAAAAATGTATCACATTAAATGTATAAAAAATTATTAAAATTTCAATCGATTCATTTTTCTCAGCAAATATTGAAAAATGCAATTAAGTGCATTTACGTTAATTAACCAATCATCATATACTGAGTAACTGATTTGATTACAGTTCTTAACCAATTAACAGCCCTATTTTATAATTATAATAACCCTCTTAATATTATAAAATATAATAACTAAACTAATTAAACATAATATAAAAGTAATATAAAAATGTATAATATAAAAACTTATTTTAAAAATATCTTCATAAGATTGGGAAACAAAAATCTAAAATAGGTATATATTATTAGTTATATATAATTATGTATATTTGTATGACATTTAAAAAATTATCTAAATATAAAAATATTAATAATAAAATATCTACAAATATTTTATATAAATATAAAATAAAAT
>NW_015641030.1:576105-577676 GCF_001515625.1 Sinocyclocheilus rhinocerous | reverse complement strand
CGTACCCACTGTATATATATATATATATATATATATATATATATACATACTATATATATAAAACACACTACACCTGGGCCAAATGAAATTCATTTAGCTTAATCTAATGTGTTTAGCTGTATCGCAAACATACCACTGACTGTGTATCCGTTCGCAATGCTGGGTTTGATTTAAAACTTTTCCAATGCATTTAATTGTGGTGGAGTATCGTCACTTTGAACAAATAACTGTGGGCCACCATCAAGCTTAAGACACCCAGATCAGTGCCAGCTTCCTGTCAGCCTCAAGATTCATCTCCCTGACAAACTTTGTTTTCAAAGTTCGCTCCTCGCACAAATACGCCACAGCGATACAGCTGGGCCCCATCAGAACGAGGCAAAAATCAAACCATAGGGGATTAGCACATCTAGCATGTGTTTGCTAATGAAAATCCCAGCATAAACACCAGCTCCAGGAACAGGGAAAGGGCAGGAGGGACAGAAACAAACCATCCCGTTCTTTGATGCTTGGACAGGAGATACGTTTGATGTCGACTGTGTATAAGACGGAGATGTGCAGTGGAAAAGGAGCCAAATCAAGCATAGGACTCTGCCAGTGCTATTTGAAGTGCTTTTTACACAGACAACACAGCAGAGTACGGGGGGTAAGAAAAGCAAAAAAGAATAAACTGCATCACGAGGCAGATCTTTTGGCACAGATGTTCAAAACATACATCATCTGATAGTTTTTATTTTCATTAAAGTGGGATTTGCTACATGGCAAGGAAGAAAATTAAAACAAAATGGAGTAACATCTTGCCTTTGACTTAAGCACACGGACCAGTGATTCTTATCAGGATGATATTGCTGGGGGATTTAACACATGAGTACGTCTGATAACATCATATTGCAGTTACAAATGCGCTAAACCAGTGGTTCGAGTCATAACATGTCTCTGTTTATGATACGTCTAGCTTCAGCATGTGTATTTAATGCTCTCCTGGACAATAGGTTGAACATTTCTACACGGAAAAGGAGGGAAATCGACACAACACAACGTATAGGACTAATTTAGCTGTGTTGTGCTAATTTCGCTGTGTTGCAGCTTGTTTCCGTTGTGTTATGGCTTGTTTTAGTTGTGCTGTGCTAATTTAGTTGTGTTGCGACTTGTTTCCATTGTGTTGTGGTAATTTTGTTGTGTTGCTGCTTCTTTCCATTGTGTTGTGCTAATTTCGTTGTGCTGTGGCTTGTTTCCGTTGTGTTGCGGCTTGTTTCTGTTGTGTTGTTGATAGTTCAAAACTTTATTTTGGACTGATTTTGTTTGAAAATATGACACACCAGGTCATTGTTTGATTTGCTACCTTTTCCAAACACATGAGCATGAAAAACGTATTTTTATTATAATAAAAATAAAATATTTTTTTATTATTAAATGATTAAATTATTAGAACACTAGAATTTTCACCAGCTAAAAAATGTTTTACGTCAGTTATTTCTATCTTTTGCTCTAGTGTGTCAGTAGAAAATATCAGTCTACATTTCCAAACATTAATTTTGCCATTAATTGTAATAATGCAGTGAGATTTTTGTTTG
>NW_015641030.1:550828-575589 GCF_001515625.1 Sinocyclocheilus rhinocerous | reverse complement strand
GTGGCTTGTTTCCATTGTGTTGCGACTTGTTTCCGTTGTGTTGCAGCTTGTTTCCGCTGTGTTGTGCTAATTTCATTGTGTTGTGGAGATTTTATTGTGTTGTGCACTACTGGGCCACCGTAAGAACCTGGCAGTGAACAGTTCTTTAATGAACCAGCCTAAAGAACATTCATCCAGTATAAAGAAACTTTTGTGCATTTGAAATGTTTCATAGATGTTAAAAGAAACCACAGTTGCCAATAAAGAATCTTTATTATTAAGAGCGTAGACAAATAATTTAGCAAATATATTCACAGCCTATCTATAGCGTCTGAAGCCAGTTAGATAAAGCTTCACTTTTCCTAACCAAATATGGCTCCCTTTACCACTAAAGCAGACACTGCACATCAACAAATTTGATACATGCCGGATTTTACGGTTCTAACATAAATATATCTTTAATTGCCTCATAAGTCATCCAAAAAATTCTTCACCGATTTTTGTGTCGGATTGCAAGTCTAAGGCATACCAGTGCCAAAAACGTTTTCTGAATCATATCGTTCACCATAAAAGGATCGAGTCACCTTCAAAAGCCCACATCAATCCACTTCTGTAATTGAAATTATGAACCTGATGCTACTGCTGAGTTATAAAACTCCAGATGTTCTCGCATCAAATTAAATCACTTTCATATCATCAGTCAGTGCTTTGCCATTAAGGGCAAGATGGTGGGTTACAGGTTATAGAAATGCTGCAGGTGGGCAGCACGGAAAATAAAGTGTGATTAAAATGTATGAATGGTCAGTCAAAATACTGGCTTTAATGCCAATTTTTCCATGTATAACTTCAGGTATGGGCTTAGCTTTGAAATTATTGAGAGAGTATTAGAGATATTAAAATTCTGACCATTAATATTACCATGTTATGGCAGATAAACATTTATATAATGCACAAAAGTATTGGGACCATTACATCAACAGGAACTGAGTTTTGGATTTTTTGCCCATCCAGTATACGGGCCAGTCAAGTTCTTCCACACCAAACTCATCCAACCAGTGTCTTCATGCACCATGCTTTGAGCACTGGGACAGTCATATTGGAATATAAAAGGGCCTTTCCCAAACTGTTCCCACAAACTTGGTAGCAGAGCACTGTTCAGAATTTGTTGGTATGCTGAAGCATTAAGATTTCCCTTCACGGGAAGTAAGGGGCTTAACCCAATCCGTGAAAAAACAGCCCCTATACCATTATCCCTCCTCCACCAAACTGCACAGTTGGCACAATGCAGTCAGACAGGTAATGTTCTTCTGGCATCCACCAAACCTAGTCTCGCCCATCAGACTGCCAAACAGAGAAGCGTGATTCGTTACTCCACAGAACAGATTCCCACTGCTCCAGAGTCCAGTGGCAGCATGCTTTACACCTCTACATCTGAAGCTTGGCATTTTACTTGTTGATATGAAGCTTGCACGCAGCTGCTCAGCCATGAAAACCCATTCCATGAATCTCCCGCCACACGATTTTTGTGTTGATATTAATGGCTATGGAAGTTTATAACTCTTTAGCTATGGAATCAGCAGAGCATCGGAGACTTTTAGCTTCAGAACTCTGTGACCTCACTACATGACTTTGTGGTCTTCCGCTTCGTGGCTTAGTTGCTGCTGCTCCTAAATGCTTCCACTTTTCATACAATAGACTGTGAAATATCTAGCAGAGATGAAATGTGCTTGATTTTTATGCAGATGTGCAAAGTTTGCCACATCATACCAAAAAAGACTTGAGGCTGTAAAGGTGCTTCAACTAAGTACCGAGTTAATTTATGCAAAGTACTTATTTCAATTTTTCCTTTTTAATAAATTTGCAAAGTTGTCACAAACCTGTTTTTTGGTTTGTAATTATGGTGCATGAAGTGTAGATTGTTGTGAAAAAAGTCATTTAAAGCAGTTTAACAAAGCAGCAACATGAAAAAAAAACTCCATACTTTCGCAAGGCACTGTGTATATTGAATCTACAGATATTAATATATTAATTACTATATATAAAATTAATAAATTGCTAAAAATCCTTTAAATCACTGATATAAAGGATGAAACGAATGCATCACAGGCGCTTCCATCACCTGCATATGAAGCGATTTATGAAGTGATTTATGGCATGACTGCAGAGCAGTTGGCATATAGATGCTGAATGCTGCCGCCCGTGATCAAAGCAGCCCCTCACAGAGAGATGCATGTCTGCCCAGCGCTGGCAGGATGAGAAATCCTAGCACGAGTTCTTTTATCAGCTCATCTCCATTTATCTCAAAATGCAGCCACGATTCACTTGAAGGTCAGAAAACATCAATGGGCGTTATTTGAAGAAATAACTGAGAGCCTGTGATCTGAATCTAGGTATGCTGGCATTTCTAGCCAAGGTTAGAAACCATGTGAGAGACAGACAAACAGAAAGAGAAACAGACGGGCAGTGAGCAGAGGGGCTCAGAGGGTGGGAGGAAACAGAAAGAGTACGATTAAATAAAGGCAGAGCGAAAACTGAAACGGGCATGAAAAAAGAGGGATAAGGTGAGGGTCTCAGAGAATATGGTCTAAAACTCAAAAACAAAACATTCAGAAAATCTTGATTGGCAGCTAAAAATTATACAATAAGTGTTATTTTCTATTCATTTTTACATACCTCATAAAAATGTTTTAAAAAATGAACAATTAAAACAATCTTATTACTAAAAGTGGGAAATGTCAAAATAAACACTGAAATCCAGATTTGTGTGATTTCTTTTCAAAAAATGTTTAATTACTTAAATTACAAAAACGTCTTTCATTTTTGTATCTCTTGGATTGAACAGCATCAATAAAAAGAGATGCAAAACAATTACAACAAAACAAATCAAATCAAAACAAACGTCTATGCCAGAATGGGAAATGTGACCTAAATTAAGTTACTAAGGTTACTATATTTAAACAAATGTAGTTACTAAAAAGTATACAAAAAAGTGAAACATCAAAGTAAATACTGATATCCTTATTTATGTATTTTATTTCCTAAAAATACTTTAAAAAATGTTTAGTTGCTTCCTATTTTTAAATTCTTACTTTCTATTTTAAATGCTAAAAAATTAATAGGCCAAAAAAAAGCATACAGGGAGTCCAAAACAAAACAAAACAAAACAAAAATTTCAGTCAGTTAGTTTGGGAACAAAAGTTTGTTTGTAGTCACTGAAAAACTTCATTTAAAGTGATAATAAACTCAGCAATTCCAAGATTATATAAAATATATGTTTTTTTTTTTTTAAATATATATATATATATTTTGTACATTCTTTTCCTACAGTAACTTTGGTAATGAAGTCAACACAGCAATAGTAAAAGTTGAAAACATAATTTATATTATTTACATTGAGAAGTTCATAAGCTCTGAAGTATACAAGCAGGGTGGAAGACTATGGTACAGTATGTTTCACTCAGTCTCATATGAAGTGATAGAATGAATGGGGTTCATAAAATGCTCAGGACTCATCCCTAACATGAGCTCTACCTACTGCTCTCCGCTCTCCCAGACTGCTTTGCAGCTCACAGGCTCAGCACAAAAGGCCCTTTATGATGTGCACCTGACATGCGGCGAAGAGCAACGTTCCCACGGAATTGGCTTCACTGCTCCACCTCTTCTCTCCCTTTCGTCCTCTCCGAATCTCTGTGTCCCCAGCCTGGGGAGTGAACGTTAGCTGGCAGGGCTCCGGTTGCTTGACCAAAGGGGGATTTGGGGAAAGATCCATCTCTGGGTTCGTCTAAAGCTGATGCTACTTGCGCCAAACAAGTCACCCAGCTGACCAAGAGAGGCTCAAGAGTTTAACCAGATCACTGAAGGTTACTAAATAATCTGTCAGATGTCAGATCAGTCAACAGGAAAACTATTGTTCTGTGTTTTAATGTGGCTTCGGCTGTGCACTTTAGAAAAAGCATCAGTTCACCCAAAAATTCTGTCATCTGTCATCATTAAACCCATATGGCTTTCTTTCTTATATGAAACATAAAAGAAGAAATTCTGAAGAATGTGCTGGCTGGTCTTTTCCATGCAATGAAAGGTGTCTCATGCTTTCAAGCTTAAAGCATCGGATCGTTTCATTCGTTTCGTTTGTTTTCGACAAGTGTAAAGAGGTGCTTAACTTTCTTTTGTTACTGGGACATGTCAAAATAAACATTTAAATTCTTATTTTTGTGATTTATTTTCAAATAAAATAAAATAAAATAAGCTTTAGAAAATTTTTAAAAAAAAAGTACTTAAGTACTTTTTTTCTAAAAGTATTTTTTAATAGACAAAAATGAATAAATAAATAATATATGCCAAAATGGGTAACAGGGTTTCAATTGTTGCCTAAATTAAGTTCTCACTCAGTAGTGGCTAGATAGTTTGGGACCAAACGTTGGTTTGTAGTTAAGGAAAAATGCTTATATCCCTCAAATGAATGAATTGTTCTTTTAAGTTGGATTTTTCAATGAATCAACTGATCCAGTTCAATAAAGTGGAATGATTTGTTCTCACATTATATTCATCTTGATCTCGAGTTCAAGTCAGTTACTCAATGTGGCCACAACCCCTAACAGCTAACTGAAGAGGAAGATTATGAGCGAATAACAACTTAAATTTACGTCTGTTCCTCAAACAAGCCATTCTTAGCAGGTTTTATGCAACATCTGGGAGTCGGAGTACAAAGATTTTTACTGGGTTAAACATAATGAGTGCTTTAAATGTTAAATGGCCTTTTCCTGTCTAAATTAGTGATTCTTGGCTGGAATAAGCTGGACTACAAATTATCCCAATAAAAAATTTGTACAGAATAAGCAGGAAGACACTTTATGCTAAAAATCAAAGTCTGGCAATGTGAGACTAATTAATATTCAGCTATCGTTACAGGCCAAAGAAACCTAATCTGATGGTATTTAGGACTATTTTTCTAATGATCATGAACATCTCTGCATGACTGAAGACAACGGACTACCTAAGAGCCCACTTAAAAGGTAAGTGTGGGCACAACAATGTGAAGCTCAACTACAGAAAATAACAGCATTTCACTCGTACCACAAAGATAAAGAGAACGAGAAAGAGAGAGCATATGTTATGCATTACTCCAACGACTCCATTATTTCTGCCCTACTTCCATCACATGTGGCCTGAGACGACAGGGAAATTAACAGCAAACAAACTATTTTCTCCAACCCTCTCTGCACCAGCACTGTTTCCAAAATGCCAATATACTGATGCCCTATCTAATTTTCAACCTCTGGCCAAATTCCATCAATCAAATCTCGTTCGTCTCAGAGGCCCCATGTGTCTAGTTGGGGCCCAACAAGAGCGAAAGACCTGAATGAACCAATCTCAACTGAAAGTCAATGCCAAATACAGCTCGTGCTAGGTCTTTATTTTTACAAGGCATCTATTAACTTCTCCATAAAGAGTTTCGAGATCAGAATCAGGATTTAGAGGAAACAGACGCATGAATAACCACACGACAATGAATACCACATCTGCAGTGTAGAACAACTGCTTTAGGAAACTGATTGAACATCGGTTCTTGTTGTGGCTTTCCCAAACCATTTCAGGTGTTTCTGTTGCTCCAATGCCAACGAAAAGGGCCTCATAGGGGCTTTCATAACAGCTCCGTCAAGTCCAAATTGAATCACAAACCTGGGCTGATTTAAACATGTCCTTTGGCACTGTAGATAGCATGTCTGCTTCTCTGATTAGAAACAGAAAGGTGTTTCCCAATAAGTGCACACTATTTTGCACAAGAGCATCTGCCAACAAACATGAAAGTCTGGAATCTGCGTTTCAGTGCTAAAGAAGCAGCTCAGTGGTTTTGTTTTGCTTTTGGTACATTCAGGTTTTCATTACCAGCCCACATCGGTCGGCGCATCGTCTCAATGAAACGCGTATTTCCTGCCTTCCTCCATTATACATTCAAATCCTCCTGATAGAAGACACCAAGGAATGGGGGGGGGATCAAGCCAGGCAGGATTCTTATCAGGGTATTCGAGGGGGAAAGGGGTTTGAATGTGGAGTGATTCACACAGGCAGGTCGGCTCATCCCTCACAGCTGGCCGCAGAAACCTGCTGTTTTCCCCCGGTGTTTACCTTTGGCTGCCTCACTCTTCCTCATCGGGTTTCAGACTACAGGAAAGCTCTGAGCAAAAACAAAGGCTTTTTCAAAGGCAACCTCAGCAGGTTAAGATAAAATGTTTTTACTGTCCAATATGAAAAGCACCTGCTACTAAATTAAGTGGGCCGGCTCATGTTGAGGTACTGGATTGTGCTTTTCAGTCACTGGCTTGGTTTTCTTTAAACTGTAGTAGAGATTGAGGACACACACATTGGGGATCAGGGAAGGTACAACTAATCAGAAATGATTAATATTAATAATAACTGAGATTATGAATAATAAAAGTGCCAATTACAGCATTCCATTTTGACTCCTGTTTCCATTTACAACGTTTTAGCAGCAATTTAATAAAAAGTCACATTCAATTGTATAAATTTAGTGTATAAATTCCATTACTGCCGCATACTAAATACCATACATACACACACAGTTTTATTGTTAGCCTATATTTTGTATAACACATAAATACACTACTGTTTAAAAGTTTGGGGTCAGTCAGATTTTTCATTTTTTTGGGAGAAATTAATACTTTTATTTACCAATGATGCAAAAATTGAAAGTAAGTACTTTTATAATGTTTCAAAATGTTTCTATTTCAAAGAATCCTGAAAAAAGTATCACAGTTTCCACAATAATATTAAGCAGCACAACTGTTTTCAACATTAATTATAAGAAATGTTTCTTGAGCACCAAATCAGCATATCAGAATGATTTCTGAAGGATAATGTGACACAAAAAGCTTTGAAATACAATTTTTTTTTTTTTTTATGTAAAAATTATATTTTACAATATTACTTTTTTTGTATTTTGAATTAAATAAATGCAGCATTGGTCAAACTAAGAGACTTCAAAAGCATGGAAAAATCTTACCAAACTTAAACTTTTGAAGTGTAGTGTATTTATTTTTTTGCAAGGCATAAAAATGCATGTGCATGATCAAAAAAAGAATATAGTGCTGATCCAGTAAACTGGCGCAAAACATTCTCACAATGGGACGGCAGGCCATTCTTATTGCTTGGTAGCCTACATGTAAAGTGCAGCTGCTCCACAAACAAAAATAAACAAACAAATTATAATTTGCAGTTAATTATAATAATTATTATAATATAACAATTATAATAATTATAATGCAGCCCTAGGAAAAACAGAGCCGTGGAAGACAAATCAGCTAAAGACAGATTGTTATCCTTTGTCTGCAATGGTATACAGACAGGAAAAAGGGAAATGTAACTGTGAGAAATTACTTCCTTGGCCTGTAGGAACATCAATGACAGAAGCAGGCACTTCCACATTTCCGTGGTCTCGTCCAGATGGACGAACAGTGCAAGCCAAGAAGATCAATTTTAGGCTCCGCGAGAGATGTTATGAAATTTGAGGTCTGGTTCTCTGGGTAGAGCTAGCAATGGAGAGCGAGCGCGAGAGATAAACAGATCTGTAAAATCACTTCATTTATTCCATACCTGGAAGCCTTGAATGTGGGCTAAGTATTCCAGCTGCTGGGAAGGCTGGATGGAGCCACAGGCCAAAGCAGGTGCTTTTCCCTTCAGGATCAGGGCCTCAGCGGTGGGCGAAGTCCCGCTCAGCAGCAGCTCTCTTGCGATGGTTGCAGTGTTGCCCACCGACGGGGTGTAGAATGGCCCTGTGGACCCTTGGCCAATGTCTTTGGGTGTCAGGTAGTTTCCAGGGGCACCGGGGACTCCCTTATTCCGGCTCGCTTCCATCTCTTGATACACATCCGGGGAGAGGTGAAGAATTCCTTTTTGTGCTATATAGGGATGGAAAAAGACACACGGTCATTGCTCAGCTGTGGGCACATTTCTATTCTTACTATTGAAAATGTCATGAAATAAATGATAAAATAAATAAATAAATAAAAATGTTACTAAAATGGATAAATTAATAAATTATTACATTTATGTTAAATATCTATTTATTAATACAATTTATTGTGTCCTTGCTGAAAAAAAGTATTAATAAAAACTATATATATGCACCACAGTTCTTTCTAGTCCTCGAATCTGATTGGCTGAGAGGAGTGCGAGTGTCATGCGGATGCCCAAATCCACTATAATTTTATAAATAATAGTGTTTTTGTGTCACAGAATGTAGTTTTAAGAGTTTTTTTTAGGCGAGAATGTACTTGGTTAGACTTCAAATATGCGGTTTGTTAATAAAGATAAAATCTATTTGAAAATTTGCTTCGACGTTTTGGGAGATGTGAGCTCCATGGCGTTAGCAGGCGTTTTCTTTTTCTTTTTCTTTTTTTTCCCAAGGAAGGACACATTACATTGACAGTAAAGACTAATATTTTTAATAAACACTGTTCTTTTAAACTTTCTAATCATCAAAAAATCCTGAAAAAATGTCGGTTTCCACAAAAATATTATGCAGCACAACCATTTTTAAATATGCCCCTATTATGCCATTTTTAAGGTTGCTAATATTGTTTGATGAGTCTCTTAAAACAGGTTTACATGCATGCAAGGTCAAAAAACACATTAGTTTTCTCAAAAAATAAATTTAATTTTACCTAATTTCTAAATGATTCGTAAACGACTCGTGCAAAGCACTTCAAAGAATCAGTCTCTCTAAACCCCTCCTTTCCGTGAGCCCTCACTGCTGTGATTGGTCAGATAGCGCAGCCCTTTGTGATCGGTCCACAGCCGTAGAGAGATTGGCTCTGGATTGGTCTACCGTGTACAGCACGTGTCGGAAACGAAACGCCCATTGCCGTGACGGAATGACAGAGCCGACTCTTTTTTTTTGATAGACAATAACTTTATTTATCGTGCACTGTCGGCTTCACAACTTTGCAGATAGTTTATGTTCACATACAGCTACATGACACACTGCATGAAAGGTAATATTCGAAAAAGGCATAATAGGGGCACTTTAAGAGTTATAATAATAAGAATTGTTTCTTATGCACCAAATCAGCATAGCATTTTATAATGATTTCCGTAGGGTCATGTAATACTGAAGACAGGAGTAATGGCTGCTTAAAATTGTACTAATATTTTACAATATTGCTGTTTTTACTGTATTTTTTATCAAATAAATGCAGACTTGGTGAGCATAAGAGACATCTTTCAAAAACATAAAAAAAACGTACTGACCCCAAGCTTGTGAATGGTTCAAACTATTTTAATAAAAAACAAAAACAATAAATAAAATAATATAGATGAGCTATTGCTTCTCTAAGTGATCTGACATATGATTTTCACCTGATCGATGATAAAACAGTGGGGTACTTTCCCCAAAAGAGAAAGTGTGTGTATTTTAAACATCTGTTAAAGGCAAGTTTTGTCATTTTTATATGTAAATTACAGCATTATAAATGACTTTCAAGTTGACAGACACGGACAAAAAGCCAAATTCTTCTTCACAGAAGCCAGTACAGACTGATAACAAGAGAAGAGGAGAGGAACAGAGCAGCTGCAGCGAACATCCTCATCTGTGCGCAGATTCTGCTTCCTGTTTGTGTTTGCTGTCCTGAACGAAGTTTCCAAAAGCAGCCGGCTGTTCTCCACAATTTCTGACAACCCAGAACAAGCAACAACTGATTTAACTTAGTGTTCGGGCCATAAAACTGGTAAATATTATCCCAGAAAATGGTGAGAAATGTAAATAGGCAGTTCCTCCAAGCGCTGCAGTGTGCCGTTGACGCAACCCTTTAATTCACGAAGAGAGAATGTAAATGAAAACCAGCAGTTCGGAGTTCCTGTCAGCCATTTCAACAAGGCTGACTGGCAAAGAAGGCAACCGACATTGAATTTTTAAAATCTCACATGCCAACTTGCATTTTGCATTACACAAATCAGCATCCAGAGAAAAATGCATACTTAACATGGTATAAAACTAGAGGTGTGAGCCAGAATGACATCAATGTGGGAATTACGACAAAAAGCACATAAAAGCGAAGAAAAAACAATACCACCACCCCATCGGCACCCTCATTTCTCTTTCTTTTTTCCCTTCTCTATCTCTTTCCCCGTTCCAACAGGTTCCACCCAGTATAATGGGCTGAATTTGAGAATGGTGGGCTGGAGATTGGCCAGCTCATGGCTCAAGCTGTGATTTAAAACAGATAACACACAAGGCCCAACTGTAAATCAACACGATGAAGCAATGCTCCAAGACACTAAACACTAACACACCGACATATTCGTACACACACGAGCAAAGCACTGTCTTACACATTCAGTTCTCGTGGAATCCTGCTCTACTTCTTCCCTTTTTAACACACAAACTGACTCTTTCAAACACGCACACGCTCACAAAAAAAACACCAAGAAATAAATTGTGGCCACTTTGCTGACGAAAAGCTGCTGAAATGCTTATCTAGAATGGAGATCTTATGTTTTTTTGGACTTCTCCTAATATCATGTGGGAATAAAAAACCTCAATTAAGAAGATGTGTTGCTTTTCTGGGACATAACGCAAGGCTGAGACCTCCCATACGTCCCTTAATCCATCCCTCCCGCCTCATTTCCTTCATCCGTTTATTACTCCACACACAAATTTTTAACACATATGCCATGCATCTCCATGGGATTGTACATTCAGAAGAATGCATCATGGGATTAAAGCTCAAACTTGTAGGATACCAGTGCAGGAAATTGATTAATAATGCCTGACACATTGTCTTGTTACTTTAAATACAGCATGTTACATGAGCCCTGAGACCATATGGTTGCGCCGGACGTGACTCAATGTGCAATTTTGACTACATTTCATTTTTGTTTCAAAGTCTTGCTCATTTTGTACCATTACACTCTTGAGAGGGATCCAACCCTGGGCATTTAGCTCTATATGTCACTTTGAAGACATTTAAGCAATAAAGTATGAGGGTGCTACAGGCACTTTTAAATCTTCGAGGTTGATTTTTACTAAAACAAACACATTTCCACTTTTTTTGAAAAAAGTAAAAGTGACAAATTAAAACTTTCTTGGAAACGTTTATCCTTGTGCAAAAATTTAGCAATTTAAAAACATGAAAATCCATCATAAAAATATTCAATACATAAAAATGGTAACAAACCATGTCAATATGAATTGACTAAGCTGAGTGAGAATGTAAATTTTAAAAAAAAACAGCAGTTTGAAGTTCCCACGGGCATTTCAACAAGGCAAAGAGGCAATTTACAATGTTTTAAATTGTCACGCGAAAACTTGCATTTCGCATTATGCAATGAAACAAATGGGGGGAAAAACAATATCACAAAACAAGTTATGTGGCACAAAAATCAACACGTTGACAAGTTTGGCCCTAATTAATTTAGTGTACTTGTTTAACAAAGAGAAAACAGTGTAGTGTAAGTGATGAAATACAAAGAAACAAATTAAAAATCAAGGTAGTAGTAGTAGAATAGTAGTACAGTAGTAGAACTAGTAAGCAGAATATTATTATTATGCATCATTTCCAAACTGTGATGATGCAAAATGATGCAAAATGTGTGTAAATATTATTTAATTGTAATTGGGATACATAACATCTTAGCTAATAAATTATCCAGCCATCTTATTCCAAAAAAATTTTTTAAATGCAATTTCCATTTCCATCATTTCTACTTTAGAACACAATTAAACACATCATTTGAGATGTGGTGAAAATGATCAAAAAATATAACTGACAGAATTCTCCTGTGATGCATGTATACACACTTTTGGACAACTAGTGAGAATGTGAAACTCTGTTTTCAGAGAGTCCACATGGACAAAAATGTGCACAGTTCAAGAAACACCCAAGAATGCAGAGCTAAGGATTAAAATCATAGCTCTTGCATAATCAAAATGCAGCTGATATAAATCTACACACTTAGCAGTGATGGACAAGGTACCATAAATCTGCTTTGGAGAACCTGGTCTGTGTTCACAAGGGTGGAAAGGAAAAACTTAGTTCGCAGGTCACTGACATGTACATCTGCTCTGAATTGAGTTTACACCCCTTAGAGACGTTGATTCTCTCCCTGGCAGATCTCAGGAACCGTAAATTAACCAGCATTATTCTGACATTAAAGACTCTACGGTTGAGAAAGTCTGTGAAGTCAATTAGGAGATAGATGGAGTCGAACAACACCAGCACAATAAAGCTGAGCTGGAGAATGGATCCTCTCCAAAACAGAGCAAAGGCCAAAAGAAAAACAGACAGATGAAGAGAAAGATGGATAATCGTGTTTTAACATGAGAAATTTATGCTGCATTGGTGCAGCATTGAAAAGTGTCCAAATGCATGTTTTTCATATATATATGCCACTTCAGATGCATCATTTTACGCATAAAGCCCGATTTAGCACTGAAACAGATGTTGACAAAAAACAGAAGCTTAAAGGGATAGTTCACCCAAAAATGCAAATTCTGTCAATAATACCCTCATGTCGCTCCAAACCCATAAGACCCTTGTTCGTCTTCGGAACACAAATTAAGATATTTTTGATGAAATCCGAGAGCTTTCTGATCCTCCATAGACAGCAAGGGTCCTACCACGTTCAAGGTCCAAAAAGGTACCAAGAACATCGACAAAATAGTCCATGTGACATCAGTGGTTCAACCGTAATTTTATAAAGCTATGGGAATACTTTTTGTTGCGCAAAAAAACAAAAAACAAAACGACTTTATTCAACAATTCTTCTTCTCCTCATGCTTCGTGGTACTTGCCAAAATGGCTCTAAGATAACGAAGAGGAGAAGAATTGTTTTCTCGTAGCTTCAATTACGGTTGAACCACTGATGTCACATGAACTTTGTCAATGTTCTTGGTACCTTTCTGTGCCTTGACCGTGGTAGTACCCTTGCTGTCTATGCAGGGTCAGAAAGCTCTCGGATTTCATCAAAAATATCTTAATTTCTGTTCCGAAGGCGAAGGAAGGTCTTACAGATTTGGAACGACTTGAGGGTGAGCAATTAATGACAAAATTTTCATTTTTTAGGTGAACTATCCCTTTAAAGGAATAGTCTAGAATTAACAAGTTAAAGGATAGTTCACCCAAATATTCAATTTCAGTCATCACTTACTCACCCAGAAGTTGTTCCGAACCTGTATGAATTTCTTTCTTCCGTTGAACACAATAGAAGATATTTTGAAGAATGTGGTAAACCAATAAACCATACAGTTTTTGGTTGCCATTGCCAAATATGTTTTCCATTTCTTCAGTCATATATATGCAACAAAACTGTTTCTCTTTTCAACTTGATTTCTTTGCTTTCAATTAATGCATTTATATAAAAATATCCATTCTGCTAGATTCAGTTATTTAGGGTGAATTTTAACCAAGTAATCAAGCACTTGAAAATTATTTTTGCTGAAACTGTAGTTCCCAGGATGCTTTACTTGGAACTTAATGAGCAGAGTAACAAATGATGAAATTAAGTGTTATTGTATGAGAAAAGCGGAGACTTGATAGTGTTTAATGTTAAGTTGTCATGATGTTCAATTATGTTGGAATGATAAGTAAGGAATAATTGACGACGGGCCGTTGAATTATTAGAAAAATAATGCACACCCGAGGTGGTGATGCGGCCACGATGCGAAGCGGAGAAAGAGAAAGAAAGAGAGAGAGAGAGAGCTTGTGTGAATTAGGCTACCTCTGTGAGTCCCTCAACAGTGTTCTGCAGCAGCGTCTCTAAACAGCGCTGTTATTACCTCGCTAGTGAGAAATGTCGGCTAAGCGATAAAATCGGCAGGGCAGCGCTGACAACACCTTTTTGTGCAAACTGCGTGACCGTAGTTGCAGTGAATCCTGTTTGCTGTATAGGTACTGTATGCTAATTTCCGTTATTACAGTTAACTATGCGAAGTGATATGGAACTGTAATGCGGTCAAGAGAGCTGCCTGGAACTACGTTCGCCGTGCGTTTCCCTGAAAATAATTGCACACCTCAGAACGTTCGTCAGCCAATCAGATTCAAGCATTCAACGGCCCCGTAGTATAAGAAGCATTTAAATTACACTGAGTTACCATTGTGGAGAAGAGTGGAGCATTGGCTTATGCTGTGAACCGGTACAGCACAAGTTATTACTGCTTTGCTCAAGGAGAGTTTAAATGCTTAGCATTTAGCATGCTAACATGTGCATTGATAGTTAATAGCTTGTTAGCTACATAGTACCTACCTACATCTTTTAATTCATTGAATATATGAAATTGGATTAATTAATCCTGCCAGGGAACCATATAAAATAATTTCAAGGCTACCTAACTGGGTCACTTAAAAATGACTTAATTAAATGATGTTGAAACTATGCTAAATAATTATGTTTGTTTAACTTAATTGATTCATGTGGGACCAATGTACACGATTAAACCTAAGCCCAATCAACTTTTGTGGCATAATGCTGATTAGCGCAAAAAAAATCTTTACAAAAATCAAGATTTTTTTTCCTTCACACTAAAATCATGTTACATGTTGCAGCTAAGTGTTTTAACGCTTACAAAATGACCCCCATTTATTTTCATACTAAGTGCCTCGCTAGAACTCATATTTTTACTGTTTTTAATAAAAAGAGGGACAAAGGGAAATTATTTTGCTACTGATTGAGTTCAACTTGAACTGAACCCAAAATATTAATTTAAGCACAATTTAGTTTGCAAATACTACAATGATGTAAGTCAAGGAGAAATTCTCAACAACATATTTTAAGTTAAGCTTTTCTCTCCTAATTTAAACTTACATTTCTTAAAAAAAAAAAAAATTAAGGCTTTTACGGACAGACAGCAGAAATGATTTACAAAATGTTTGAAAGTAGTTTGTTACAGTATGTTAAGTGGTTCAAGCTGAATTAACTGTAGAATTGTAAGAAAGAAAATGAACTGCTTGCCGCAAGCACTATAATAAAGGTTTTTCCATCAGCCAAGAGCTTTCGTCAGCATGTGTGCAAGTTCCAGGAATGTCACTACATAGTTGGGTCAAACATGCTCCAACATTAGACCACGAGTGACCTGATTTAGAGATGATTTAGAGAAGCTGTTGTTTTCATAGATTCATCCAGAACAGTTGTCAAACACTGCTTCAAATCAAGCAACAAAACTGCTTAATTACACAATGCGGTCATTGAAAATTCACTGAAGTTGTTTACACGAGGATGCTGGTCATATCACTCTGCTTTCCCATTTCTGCAACCTTCATTACCGTTAGGGCTGTTTTAGCATTTGACAATGATTTAAATAGTTTTTTATCATGCAATTTCATATAATCCTAAACTCAAGTGTCAAGTAGTGCCAGATCTGCATATTTCCACAGCAGAAAAAAAAAAGACTGGTCTGGAAAAATGTAATCAAGACCCAATAATGCCAGAGGCCAGGGGTGTAATAATGTCCACAAGTTCACAACAACAACTACAACTCAGTCTGGCAAGACTGACGCAAACCAAAACTAGATCACTGCCAATATAATCACAAAGCTGTTTACAGAGATGCTCAATTGACAGACACTCTGTGTATGTCTTAATTCTGTTTGTTTTCTCCATCTGTCTAAAATTATTTTATTTACAAATATCATATGTGTGAATTGACTGCTATGATTTGTATTCATTACACAACTTCTAACCACATCAAAGCAGCTTGTGATTGCATAAGAGTGATTTGCATTACTTAGGATGTTAAGATATATTGGCAAAGCTCATAAACAAAGACAGTGATGTGCTATGTTTGTTTGCAGACAGGCTATGCAGGAACGTTGCCAGTTACATCATTTCTCATCTCTCAAAGTCAGAGCTGGGAATCATGGGCCGATGTTGTGAGAAATTGGGTCCTTACTCGAAATCAGGTCTCCATCAATTGTTAATAGTTATATCAAGTACACACTAACAACATTAGTTAAAAATATGTATAGAACTGCTTACTGTATAGTACATAATAAAACAAATAATAATAGATGAATAATAGATGAAAAGAACAGTTATCATTAGGCCATCCAGTATGTAGATGCCTTTGTTTCTACATCTGAACAGATTTGGAGAAATTCAGCATTGCATGACTTAGTCACCAATGGATCCTCTGCAGTGAATGGGTGCCGTCAGAATGAGAGCGATTAAAATCACAACAATCCACAAGAAATCCACACAATTTATCATTATGATGGGTTTAACTTCAAACTGTTTCTGGCAATAGAGTCCTCTATCCACAACATTGCTTTCTCCAGTTAAAAAGAAGTCGTCTCGTCTGAATCAGGTGAGAAATATGCACAGCAAACATAAACAGTTTAAATTAATTCTAAACAAATAAGTCAGTTGTTTCTTACAAACACATAGCTTTTTATTGGAGGATTATTGTGATTACTCTCATTCTGACAGCACACATTCGCTGCAGAGGATCCACTTTTTGAGCAAGTGATGTAATGCTAATTATACAACAGTTCTTTCTGGTCCTCGAATCTGATTGGCTGAGAGGAGTGCGATATTCAAGTGATATCGGAACTCCAACTGTTTCAACGTTTGTATCCCTCTGCCTGCAGTATTTCTCAAAGGGAGTGTCATGGCAGATGCCCAAATCCACTATAATTTAAAAAATAATACTGTTTTTGTGTCACGGAATGTAGCTTTAAGAGAGGAGAATGAACTTGTTTAGACTAGGTCTGCATGATAAATCGTGATAAATCGCAATTATATCGATGATATCGTCTGCAATTATGAATGTGGTTTTGCGCATCAAAAAGGTAAGTGCTAACACTTTTAAGGTAAGTGCATGCATAGTGTATAAGCTATTTAGTCTCAGCCTCAGACGTCACGCCCACGGACCGTTGGCTAAACGTCTGATGCATATGGCACACAAAAGTGGAAACGCTTCAGGAGTTTCGAAGTCGTCATCGGATTGGTTGAATTATACAGGATTTCCGGTAGACGTGTGTGTTGCGTTCTTTAATGTTCCGCCTGGAAACAAAGACACCATGACACCAAACCCCCTCACGAAAGAAGAAAGCTGTCGTGTTTACAACCGTGATGACGAGCGCTTATCAGGATCAACTAAACTCTGGATTTTCAAAAGTATGTGAAATATTTAAAGTTTGCGGCACAGAATCGTTAAAATACGTAGACGAGACAAGAGTTTTACACACCGGTCTGTTATTGTGGTGACATTTCCACGCCCTGAAACGTGATGATGAACGAAACGAACTGTGATTGGTTGTTTGACACATCGGTCAAACGGCCTCATGGGCGGGCCTTGGCCAATGAAAGCTGCCATGGATTCCAGACCTTCAGCCGTCAGTCTGAAGGTCTGGCTACGCGAGACTATAAGCTATTAGGCTAATTGGGTATCTGTATGCTATGTAGTACATAACCATAACTAAAACAGGCATTAGTGGTCATTATAACATAGTTCAGTGACTTGCATCATTATGTGATTTTGTCGGAAATGTAAACGGGCGCTAAAAGAGCACCCATTAAAAGTTCTTTGACACAGTGGGATCATTTGAGGACCTAATGGAGACCTTATTACTCGGAACTTCGGTCCTAAAAGAGATCCGCAGAACTCATGAAAATGGATATGTTTGTGTGTGTGCAAACCCGTCTGGAAGACCACGGTTGTACCCTGGAATAGTGTTTGGGTGGTTAATGTGTGTGTGAGTGTATAATACTGTGGTCTCACAGACCCCCTGGGAAAGCACATAAGTCTGCGTGAATAGGAGGAATTCACAGGCTCTCCATAGAAGCGAGTTCGTGATTGAGCCGACTCGGTTTCTTATTAATCAGTC
The DNA here is from genome assembly GCF_001515625.1 of Sinocyclocheilus rhinocerous. NCBI lineage: Eukaryota > Metazoa > Chordata > Actinopteri > Cypriniformes > Cyprinidae > Sinocyclocheilus > Sinocyclocheilus rhinocerous. The sequence goes on along the minus strand of NW_015641030.1, from coordinate 557,773 downwards.
AGATAGATTAAACGGCCCGGCATCACCTACACTGGGGAACACAGACGAAGAGAAAAACACTTACTGTTGGTCGTTGTTTCGGGAAAAGCAGCCCTTTGTCCATTCCAGCCTTTGTTGTCCATCTGTGGCCAATGTTAAGATAATAGAGGAGCGGGAAAAAATGGAGAGAGAGAAAAAGATGGCCAGTTTAGCAAACCCCTTTTCATGCATGTCAGACAAGTCGCTTTCCCTTGTTTCCATTAGAAAGGGAGAATCGCTACCAAATTGAGACATCACGACATAAGCATCACTAACTTGCAAAGACTAAGTAGATGGGAGATTTAAAGATTAAGGTTGTGCACCGAAACAGGAAGAAGTGTGATGATACAAACATATACATTCACATACTCTCTCATTAATACCCCCGCTACGCTGTTCATACTGAATGTGGCGGCAAAATGGGATAATTAACTCGTTAAAAGAAAGACAACACAACAGAATTGTTACCTAAATGTAAAAACACTGAATTAAATGCTACAAAGTAACCTCAAATATTTAACTTTTTGGCATTAGTATAAAAAGGAAAGTCTCCCAACATTTTAGCATTTTTTTTCCCTGGGTGGTTCATCTAAAACAAGGGCCACCAAACTTGATCTTGAAGGGCCGGTGTCCTGCAGAGTTTAGCTCCAACTTGCCTCAACTCACCTGCCTGGAAATTTCAAGTATACCTAGTAAGACCTTGATTAGCTGAATCAGGTGTGTTTAATTAGGGTTGGAGCTAAACTCTGCAGGACACCGGCCCTCCAAGACCGAGTCTGGTGACCACTGATCTAAAAAAACAGGTCAAAAAAAAAAAGAAAAGAAAGCTTTCTATCATCATTGTCATTCCAGTACATTTTTTTGTATTTTTTTTCAGCCGGTGATGGGATTTTTTTTAGTAGTGAAATAAATTATTAAATATAAATATTTAATTAAACTATTGGTTTTTATTTATTTAGTTAGTTGAATGTTTCTTATCTAATTTATTTACTTTACTGAGACAATTAGTTTGCTAAATGAGAGAGACATCTAATAGAAATTATACCAAAATGTAAAAAAACAAAAACAAAAAAATGTAAAGTTGATGCTCTACAAAATGACTTCATTCTTTTATGGCACAATAAAAAGAAAGCCTGAAAAACTTTGGATGGTCTGTTTCAAATATCCTGTTTAAAAACAACAAATTAATAGTTGCCATAGTTGTCATAATAATAATAATAATCATCATCATCAGCAATAGTCATATATACAGTGGGTACGGAAAGTATTCAGACCCCCTTAAATTTTTCACTCTTTGTTATATTGCAGCCATTTGCTAAAATCATTTAAGTTAATTTTTTTTCCTCATTAATGTACACACAGCACCCCATATTGACAGAAAGAATACTTTCCGTACCCACTGTATATATATATATATATAATTTATATATTTATTATATAATATATAATTTATTTACTTAAATATAATTTATATTTATATGTACTTGTATAATTATATATACTTCATAGACATTTTTGCTTTATTAATTATTATTGTGTAAAATGTGTTCCCAAATTATGAACACTAAGATACTTAATTAGTATCATGATTTTGTGATAAATCTTTGATTTTGAAAGTATGAATAGCTTTAATTGCTTAGTAGCTTGTAGTGTAGCCAACTACTTTGACTCATTTAAATTACATGTTCATTGTACCATAATAATTACTAGCAGCTTGACTGAAACTGACCTTTTCCGGAGTGTTCTGTAATGGTGTAGATGCCTTGTAGCCCAGTTGAAGCAGCATGGCCTCAGCTGCATTACGCTTTGCCACTTTTTTATTGGGTCCAGTTCCTGTGGTCACCTCGGTACCTACTATCACCTGTCAACAAAGACACATACAGTGTACAAAACCAGGATTGTTAATAAAATAAGCAACAATAATGTATCTAAAATGTAAAAATGACCTATGTTGCCTGTAAAACAACTTTAATAATGAAAGAAAAGTCTGAATCTGGCGGAAAGCACAACCAACACCCAATAGGTAGCACTACACTCTCAAATAGTTATAAAAGATAAAAACATTTTGTTGTCAAAAAACTCTCTCTAAACCCAGACAACCATCTTTTCATATTTATTAGGAGCAAAGCAGCAGGTGGGGAAAGATGGTGTGGGCCTGAAAACAGACACGTATTGATGCCCACAGACCAGAGAGCGAACAATGTGGAAATTTTAGAAGCGACTGGGCAACACAAAAGAAACACACACAAGCAGAGTCTAATGCGACAGTGAAAGGAGCATGGAGAATCAGTTAGAGGCTGTGTTACCGCACACTCAGAGATGCACGGAGCACTTTAAAGCGAGGGATTATCGGACGGGAGACAGGGAAGAGAAACTTCTCCATCTTGTGGCGCTTTTCCACTGCATGGTATGGCACGGTACGGCTCGGTACAGTAGAGGCGGCGCAACTATAACGACATGTGAATAATCCCGCCCACTTTAAAGCAGTACTGAACTGCAGTGGAAACGCAAACCGAGCCGAGCCGTTCCGTGCCATACCGTACTGAGCCGTGCCGAGCCGAGTCGTACCACGCAGTGGAAAACCGCCATTGGATGCTGCTTGGTACTTGTTTATGTGTGTGGTAGAGCTGGATGAGCCTCTGACAGATCATTCAGAATGAGACTCAACATGATTTTTTATTTATTTACTGCAGTGTTCAGTGTACTATTTATGCTGCTGAAATACTGCGGCTTCCCTCCCAGCAGGAAAATAACTTTTTTCAATAGTCAACTCTCTTCTTTGCACTCCATTCTGATCCATCCTTCTATTCTGCACTACTTACTCCACTTTATGCTAATTTACTTAGCTCTACAATATCCTTTTGTCTCTACCCCAATACATCCTATCCTATCTAGTTTACACAACTCCATTAACTCTGTACTACTTTACATCAGACTATTTTATTTAACTCTGAGTCTATTCTACTCCACCCTAATTACTCCACTCCAAACAACTCTACACTATTCTATACAAATCTACTTTATTTATTTATTTATTTTATTTCACATAACTCTGAAGTAATGAATTTAGGTAAATGGGTGCAGAGCACAAAAACCCATTTGTTGTTTTTTTTTTCGTAAAAAACAATACGAACCGGGTTGCCAGGTTTTCATAAAACTGGATACTTTATAATATCCAATCTACCATACTCAACCTAAGTATGGTATTCAACTAAGTACTACTTTATGCAATACTACTCTATTTAACTCGGATCTGCTCTCATCTATTCTATAGAGCTCAAAACTACTCTAAGTCATACAACTCTACTACATACTATTCATCCTATCTAGTCTACAAAACTCCATTCAACTATGTACTACTCCACACCATACTATTCTGATCTGCTCTCATCTGTTCTACCATACACTATATTCAACCTTACTCTATTCTATACATCTCTACATCACTCTATACAACTCAATACAAATGTACTAAATAAATTTACTCTATTTACTCTACTTAATCCATCCTATCTATTCTACCTTACACTATGGCTATACGTTCCCACTGCAAGCCTTAGTGCTCAATTACGATTTTTGCTCAGATCTGATTTTTTGTATAGCTGAGTGAAATGTGGCAAATATCAGATTTCCAGTGTGAACAGAACATGGTTCTGATCAGAACTGTATGCGCAAAAAAACAATACGAACCGGGTTGCCAGGTTTTCACAACAAAATCCGCCCAATTGCTTCTCAAAACTAGTCCAAAACTACCCCAATCGCATTTCGGAGGGTAAATATCGCGTTAGTAGGGTTGCTTCAACCCACATAGTTGAACAACCCACAGCAAAAGCAAACAACCCACAGCAACAGCAAAAACGTAGCCCAATTCAATGGGAAAACCATGGACTTGGCAACATGTCATACGGAAGTAAACACGGAGAACATAAAGTAAGGTGATTATGTGTTTATTTATAGTGTGATATGCTGCAGAACCCAGTGGAAATTATGCGCAGGCAATATGAAAAATAAAGACAAGGATTTGACAAAAGAGAGCAGAGTTTTTAAACTTTTGTGATACGAGTCCTCATGTTTCGCTTGTATATAGAGTTGTCACTGTAATACTTATGAGTTCTGACACATCACTGTACTTCCACTGACTACCTTTCGCAACTTGATAACTTTGGGTATGTAAAATCTTTGAAGTGATTCCCATGAGCACAGAATCGTTACGAACGTTGATCCAGAGTGACGTAAAAGTCACATGAATTCCGATATGACTGTTCAGACTGTGGTTGCATTGCAAAACATCTGACCTGTATCGGATTTACTACTACATATGGAAGCGGCACAAATCAGATCAGATTCCATGTGGTTTGAGCTGTTCACACTGTCATGAGTAAAACAGATCTGAGTCACATGTGAGCAAAAAAAAATCTGATTTGGGCCACATTTGCCTGCAGTGTGAAAGTAGCCTATTATTTCAACCTTACTCTATATACCTCTACCCTACTCTAGACATCTCTACACCACTCTATACAACTCTCAACTATACAAATTTACTAAATAAATTCACTTTATTTAATCTACTCAATCCATCCTATCTATTGTACCCTACTCTATTACTTCATCCTTACTCTATTCACCTCTACCCTACTCTATACATCTCTACACCACTCTATACAACTCTAAACTATACAAATTTACTTAAAGGGGTCCTATTATGCTCTCATACTAGGCTAGAACAGGCTCTCATACTAGGTTGTTCGAAAAACACAGCCCCTTACCATACTGCGAGCTTCAGTGTAAATATTGCGTCAATATCAAATCAATTTGAGCATGATTTAAACCCGGATGATTGTAACCACTTGGGAAACCACGTCTGCCTTGGGAAAATTTGCAGATCTTTTTTATGCTCAAACAGCAACATTACAGACTAACTAAAGTTGAAAAAGTGAAAAAGCATAATAGGACCCCTTTAAATTTGAACAAATTAACAAAAAACACTGTACACTATTTACTCTACTCAATCCATTCTATCTTACTCTATTACTTCAACCTTACTCTATACACCTTTACTCTACTCTATACATCTCTACATCACTCTATACAACTGTAAACTATACAAATTTACTTAAATTTATACAAATTTACTAAATAAATTTAATCTATTTACTCTACTCAATCCATCCTATATATTCTACCCTACTCTATTACTACACTATACAAATTTACTATATCCTGTTAACTCTATTCAATCCTACTCTATAAGCCTTTACTCTATGCAGCTATACTCTACTCTGTATAGCTCTACACCAGTCTACTCCATACAACTCATCTCTATCTTGTTTACTCTACTTAATCCATCCTATCTAGTCTACAAAACTCCATTCAGCTATGTACTACTCTACACAAATCTATTCTATCCTGTTTACTTTACCATTTCAACACTATTCTATACTACTACAGCTGCTATATACTACCCTATCTTATCGAATCTACTCCATACAATTCTATACAAAATCTACCACACTACTCCATATTGCTATACTCAACTACAATCTATACTGTTCTATTTAACTCTAATCTATGGCACTCTATACTTTTATACCACTCTAATTTACTCTACTTGATACAACGCTATTCTGCTCTAATTCACTAATACTACACAATGCTCAACTAGCAAGCGCAAGTCAACTAAATTGCATGATTTCCGATCTTTGATTCTTTCTGTTCTTTGATTCAAAACTAGAGAACAAATGTAGATCCAAGTTGGAGGCATTTCTAAACATGTGGAAATTCGAAGTGATTAAGAGCCAATTCTGCTGGTATTTTTGCGTCTTTGTTCACAGGGACTAAGCACCGCTCTTATGGCTACAGGGGACTTCATTTTTACTGTATGAGATAAAGTTAATTTTTTACTGGGCAGCCAGCAGTACAGTTATTGTTGTTTTAATGACCTGTAATAAACCAGTGGACACCAGCCAGTGATGTGATGTGTGCTAAGTGCATATGTGATGCAGTGAACAATCAGAAAATAATGGGTTGATTTTTTTTTTTACATTTAAATACAAACCAATAATTAATTTTCATGCAAACCTTGTATTTGCACACCTTCATGCAAGATGTCAAGGGCATAAATGCACATGCATGTTGAGCTAGGCAGAGGATTTTGCACAAAGTTTAGTGTTTAAGCTTTGAATTTTGCTTGGACCTACATGGGAAAATTACTGTCGTCACCTAAATGATCAAAATTAAGACTAATTATCCATTAACTTCTGCAATGAGATGAAATTTCCAAGAGTGGACGAGCAACTGTGTGTGTGCGTGTCAAAAGAGTCTCTGTCTGACTTTGACAGAGCTGAAGGTCAGTGGTAATCAGAGCCGGAGGAGGTGACAGTCTTTCTGATTAAGACAGACTGCACAGTGGGAGGTTATCAGTGTTTGTGCAGGACTCATCTGTCCTTCACTCCCCCTCTCGGCCTTCAAATTTTTCTTTTACTTTACACCTCTTCATTCCCTCTCTTATTAAATTTACCTGCATAATGAATTCTCTCCGGCGAGGCATCCCTCTCTCTGAAAGCAGCATATATTCGGGCTCCTTCTCCTTTTTGGCCTGTTGAATCTGAGCCAGTCTGCTAATAGGGTTCATGCCCTGTCCATACTCTGGTCCTGTCTGAGAGAGAAATTGAGAATGAAAAAGCAAATGAGAACGAGGATGAGAGACACAGATAAAGCAGTAGAGGGACAGATGGACGGCTGGTTAATGTTCACGTCAGTAACCCTGTCAGGAGAATGACAAAAGAGTGAATGAGCGTGTGTGAATGAGTGACTGACTGAGTGAGCAAAGAAATTTGGATTGGGTCTTAAGATCTTTGTCATTTTGACTCCAAAATGACAAAGATCTTCAATGAATATGACATTAATTTCAATCTGTAAAAAAAAAAA
>NW_015641030.1:525075-550698 GCF_001515625.1 Sinocyclocheilus rhinocerous | reverse complement strand
AAATATACACAGTACAAACACATATATTGTGTAAACAAAAACTTTTATTTTGGATCGCGAGCGATCGTGTGACAGCACAAATATATATATATATATATATATATATGTATGTGTGTGTGTATATATATATATATATATATATATATATATATATATATATACAGTATATGTATAAAATCCTGAAAAAATGCATCATGTTTGCACAAAAATATTAAGCAGCACAACGTTTTCAATACTGATAATAATAAGAAATTATTCTTAAGCACTAAATCAGCATATTAGAATAATTTCTGAAGGATCATGTGACAAAACTGGAGTAATGATGCTGAGAATTCAGCTTTGTCATTAGAGGAATAAATTACATTTAAAATATATTCAAAGAGAAAACTTATTTTAAATTGTAATAATATATCACAATAGCTGAATGGCATGTCACCATCTTCTAGTTTGTTGAGATAGTGAATTGGTGGGTTTTTGTTAAATGTGAGCCAAAATCATCACAATTAAAAGAACCAAAGACTTAAACTACTTCAGTCTGTGTGCATTGAATTTATTTAATACACAAGTTTCACAATTTGAGTTGAATTACTGAAATAAATGAACTTTTCCACAACATTCTAATTTATTGAGATGCACCTGTATTTTTGAACTCAAGAAAAAAAATTATTGTTGGTACAGTACAGTAGCTTGGTACAGTAGCTTTTGGAATTTACATAAGGACGAAAACAGCCTTATTTTGCCAATTTCTTTTGATGCTAATAGTAACACAGAAATTACAGAGTTTACATTTAGACTGTCCAAAATACATCCCATAATAATGCATAGAATTCGCCACTCTGGAATCTCAAGGAAGCAGCACTCCTTTTGGATCTGCTCCTAAAACAACCCACCTTTAATACGGTCTTAGGCCGCTTCTTGTAATGCACTTTGGGTTTCTCCACAACAGGAAGCACTGGCAGTTTCTTCAGTTCCTGCAGGATGGAGAGGGCCGCTCTCTTTTTAGAGAGTTTCTTACTATTCCCCTCACCCTCGGCTGAGAAATCCCCCACCGTCACACGTGTGAGGAAACTCTTCATGTGCGGGGGTCCACTTTCCTTCAGCACCTGAGGGGCATGTAATGAACACGTTACACAAGAGAACACACATGCATGCAGAAGTGGGAACAGCAGTCATTCCAGTCACGCTCCCTTTCTCTCTGCCCCTTAGGCCATGTCTGCTGCACACTCTCTTCCTTCTGCCCTTTACCTTCTTCTTTCTCGACGACGGAAATGGGAATACTGCTAATTAGACTCACTACACTCGAACTGTCTGGTTTAACAACCAGATCAATAACTCGTATGGGGAGAGAGACCACTGGAACTTGGGAAACTGCACCTGGTTATTAAACACACCACACACACACTCAGTATGAATATATGAATACAAATATACATGAATATGCATATGCATAAATGAGAAGCACAGATCACACATATTAATGCAGTGTTTTAAGCTTGTTTTGAATAGCTGCTTTTCTTTGTGCAAGACAAAAACATTTTATTTTATTTAATATTAAAATAGTGTTATTGATCCTAATTTAGTAACACTAAGTTTAGGGACCAATTCTCACTATTAACTAGTTTCTTATTAGCAAGCATATAATTAGCATATTGGCTATTTGTAAGCACTTATAAAGCACATATTAATGTCCTAGTTATATATATATATATATATATATACTGTATATTTAAGCTAAATAGAAATATTAAAAAACAGACTAATAAAAAAATGACAAAACCATATAACAAAATTACTAAAACTAAAATAAAGGACTAAAATGACTAAAACTGAAATAAAAATAAACTACAATTAAATAAAAATATTAAACAAGCAAATACTAATAAAAATTACAAAAGAATAAAATAAAATGACTAAAATTAGAATGAACTGAAAATATAAAAATTAACTAATTCAAAATATTAATAAATACTATAGTAGTATATAAATTAAAATTATATATATATATTATTTTTTATGGCTGACCAATCAGAGGTGATTTTGTTCACAATCATTTAAACCGACTGTTCATCCTCTATTCTTCTATTACTATCCATTTCTCACTGCCGTGAGAAACCGAAATTTAATGTAATGCACATGTAATCGTATTTACTTCCTGTGACATCACCAAGATGGTCAACAGAACAGGTGAGCTGCTCTGAGCTCTTTAAGAGCAACACTGGGGGGATTGAGTTTCACACAGACGCACATACACAGCTGAGGGTGGGCCTCTATGTGCTCAGTCAGAACTGAAAGTTATCCGTCTCCAGAGACTCCCTCCTCACATCCTCTCTTCACACACATGACCATTCTGGCATTCATACAAACATGTGACACTCCAGAGAAACAGGCTCAGCTGAGAGACACCATATCCCCATACAAAACTAATCCGATTCAAATACAGTGTCAAACTTCAATAAGTTTCATGGCTTGCATAAATGAAGCCTGGAGGCCCATGTCATTTCAAACATGCAATACTTTATAAAGGTAGATCATCCAAATATCCACCATTGGTTGTTGTTCCAAACTTGCAAGCCATGCAACACAAAAAGATAACTTTTCTGAATGTTCCTACAGCTTTTCTAAACAACAAAATGGATGAAGTGCTTGAAAATGGGTGAAAAATAGGTCCCACTTTATATTAGGTGGCCTTAACTACTATGTAATTACATTTAAATTAATCATTTGATACAATGCACTTATTGTGCACATACATGTTTTTTACTTATATTTTAAAAATACCTTCATGTAATTACATCTATAATTAATTACTGTAATTTATAATTACACTGTTGACCAATACCTTACACCTTAACCCACACTTAAACCTACCCATACCATCAAACCTTACCTGTATCCCATATCAATAGCAGTAGAAGTGTTTTGAAATGCAATATGAACACAAAAAGTACATTGTACATATTTTTTGATGTAAGTACATAGCAGATAAGGCCACCCAATAAAAAGTGTGACCAAAAAGAGAAAAAGTAACAATGTGGTCCATATGACTCATTATTCCAAGTCTTCTGAAGTCACATGATAACTGAACAGACAGATAAAAGGCAAAAGTCAAAATAAAAATACATATATAGTATATATAACTGAACAGTATATATAACTGAAAATCAACAATAGAATAGAGGTGAACAGTCTGCAAAAAAGAGTGACACGGAAATGTAGTTTGAAAATTGCTTTCGAAAACTATAAATATGGGCTGTGTTTACGGTACTTTTCTGGTGCTTTTTGATCTTGACCGTCCCAGTTCCTATTCACTGTCACCCTTACTGTTTCACAGAGGAAAGAAAATCATCCGGGTTTGAAACGACATGAGGGTGAGTAAATAATGACAGAAATGTCATTTCTGAGAGAACTCTCTCTTTAAAGCTCAAGACAGTTGATATGAATGATTGGAAGCGTAGACAAACATCATTAATCTTCATCTGTAAACTCCAGATCCTCAACAATCTGGGCTTTCATCTGAAGATGGCGAAGAACTGAGGATCACAAGAGAGCTCTGTGCATTTCCCGCACACTTGACAGAGCGGCATAACCCAATATTTACTAGGCCTTGATGTGGAATGCATTTGATCATCACACTTAGATGTTACATAAGAATTGAGAGAATTCCTCTGGGTGAGCATCACTCCATAATGAAGTGACGAAATTCTGCTATACTTCCCTCTTGGAAATATCAGCATGTCTTTTCAGCTCTCTTGCGAGGATGAGGTGTGGGGAGGAAGGAAAAGGGCTTAAAGCTGCGAGTCCGTCATTCAGGGAACTCCCACACGGTCTATTCCATGGGCCGAGAGTGGAAATTTAGCCTGGTTACTCACAGTCACTGATTATACAACTAACTCAAATCAGCTATAAAGTCGGACAAGAAATTCCCAGAGAAAGAGAGACCAAAAATCCAATGAGATGTCAACTTTTTTTCGCGATTCTCCTTGATGAGAAACATCTCAGACACAGAGACTCAAATAACTTGAAAAGGGAACTTTTTAACGTACATTACGGAGTACTGAGTCCCAAAATGAGGCATAAAGATATTTTGAAAAATGTGCTTTTACCCATTCAATGAAAGTCAATGGGGTCCAACATTTTGGACCCCATTGACTTCATTATATGGACAAAAATTGTTGAAAAATCTTGTTGAAAGTATCTTCTTTGTGCAGAAGAAAGGAAGTCAAACAGGTTTCGAATAATACAAGGGTGTGTAAAAGAGTACAGAATGTACATTTTTGGGTGAACTATCCCTTTATATCTTATTTTGCGCTATTTTTAACGAATATGAGTAGCCGGTGAGGACAAGCTGCGGTAACTTCACCAACTACACCACCAACAAGTCAAAACGGGCCTAGTAACTCTCGAGCTGGCCTCCTGACACAGTTTCCATGGCAGCTGTAAAACACTGAGGTAGGTGGGCGGCAGTTCCAGCCGGTGAATGAGCCTCATCAGGTGAACGAGGACTGTGAGGAGGTCTTGGCACCGTGGCCCGACTCTCTTCGTGGCGGCAGACGAGGTTGTGTTGTCTACAACAAATTATATGGCATCCTCAGGCAGTGATGGGGTTTCAGCAAGTGTTTGATTCTTGTGTCTGATGGTGGCCAGTTCCTCTGTCTGCTCTCTGTCTCGCATGGCTGGCAACGGAGATCAAGTTGTAGGAAGGAATCGCTGTAACATGAGGTTGATCATTCTTCATCCCCTCCATGGATGCAAGGGGAGATATGGTATTAGTGAGACCGCCGTGTCCTCAGCCTGGTGAAAAGGCAGGATACCAGGCCAGGGTGGGACAATGGCAAGGACTGATATAATGAAGAAAAGCTCTTTTGTATGGACTGTTGATGTGTATTCCCTGAGGGAAGGTACTTCTGTACAAGATGGGTGGTTCTTGGCACAGGTTTCCACTCTTGTATCTCTGTAAGGCGTCATCCATGACAAGAAACTGTGATTAATGTATTTGTTCTGTGAAGTTGGCATCTGTTTGATATCGTTTGACACCGACAAGAAGGTGAGAGTGGTCCTTGATTTCATAAGGGGACAGGTGAGACACTGTTCTGGTTGACCTAAAGGGATAGTTCACCCAAAACTAAAGCTTCTGTCATCATTTACTCACCCTAATGCCATTCCAAACCTGATATTGTTTCTTCAGTGGAACACAAAAGAAGATATTTTCATGAAAGTTTCAACTGTTCCTTTTAGAGCAGCACAACAAAACTGAAACTGTGATATATCTTACTGCGATTACAGAACCACAAAGACAGCAATTTAATTTAATAAACATGGGCACTGCATGTTTCAGAGCAAAGCACCGCACTGTGTTTATTTACACGCAAGCTGCTCATGATCCAGTGTTTTTAGTGTCTCAGAGCAGCTCAGTTTACAGTAAATGCTGCTTCACACAAACTTCTTTTTTACACACTGTGAAATGAAATAGTAATCTTTCTTTATTTAATTTTTATTCAGTAATAATAATCATTATGACTAATAATAATGATGATGATGAGGATGATGATTATTATTATTATTATAGTCTAGGGGTGTAATGGTTAAATTACTCACAGTTTGGTTTGTATCACAGTTTTTAGGGTCACAGTTTCTGTACAGTTCGGTATGTGCTATGTTTAGGGAAAAGGACCATACTGTCACATAAAAATAAAGAAAATAAGACCAAATATTCTAAAAACAAACAACAGCACAAATAAATACAAAAGAGCAAAGATACAAATAAAATAAACAGTGCTTTTCAGGTTTTCTTTAGGTATAGGTCTAACATTAGTTTTTAGGTACAGAAATTGAATCAGTATTCAAATGTAAAATAACATTGCATATTTGACTGAATAAATTAAAGATTAATCCTTATTAAAATTACAAAAAACTATTCAATCAAGAGCAGTGAGTGATTTATTTGTCTTTTGTTGTTTGATTAAAAAAAAAAAGTGCTGTCACTTTAAGACAATGCACAGATCCAGTACATTGATACTGTATGTTCAACTGACTCACCAAGACGGGCATGTTGACATGTGAATTTGTCCATTCAAGCACAAGACTTGAAAGAGAACTCAATATTTGCATGCTGTCTGAGACCTGAACACGGGTTTGTGTGCTTCGGATGAGCGCACATGCAAATCTTCTCACTGCGCATGCATTCTCATTCATGTTTTCTGGCTCTTGAATGTTTAAAATGGCAAGGCTTAAATGAGTTTAGTTTAAATACAGATAGCAACGTGTGCTGTTCAGGTCTCACCTGCACGCACGCGCTATCAACACCTGGGTGATGACGGCATAAATGACTGGTCATATTCGAGCATACGGCACTCGCACTAAACAAAGTTTACAAAGAGTGACTGGTTTGTCCACGTTTCTTTTTTGTTCAGAGCTGTTTTTGTAATGTATTGGGAAGCCAGAATGCGTATCCATAAACAGAAACATACATTAGCCGAACTCTGTCTGTTTTACGTGTTGTTCATTTTTAACAAAACATATTACAGATGCCTTGTCAGATTTAAGTTGAACCGCGGTGCAAGTGCATGCTGAACCTTGGGTGGAGAACGGTACGCTTTGATTTTTTACTGAGAACTGTAACACCCCTATCATAGTCAATATTGATATTGATACTTATACACAAGACACTTGTGTACAATCACTCAATTTTTGGCCAAATTGTGCAGCCCCTTTACAAGCACAGGAAAAATCTCATTTCTATATAAAGAAAGCCAGTAGGGGTCTAAAACAACAATGGTCCTCACTGACTTTTACTGTATGGACAAAAGGACACTGATAATTTGAATTGTTGCTCGTACAGGTATGAAATGACATTAGGGTGGGTAAATAATGACAAAATTTAAATTTTTTGGTTATTTAAAAGATTTCATTTAAGTCCCATGCACATCTTTGAACAAGAAATGGTTTCATGGTTTCTTTCTCACAGAGTAACTATTTCCGTAATATTCCACGTTTGTGTGCTAACTGAATCAGGAACAAAACGTTTCCATTCCTACAAATGGCTGGGGAGAAAATTCCTGAAAAGATCTAACAAGGTTGAAACGAGTCCAGGTTCTCACAGATGACTTACAGTCAAAACTTTAAAGAAAGAGCTACAGTGTCCAAATGCAGTTAGATTGGGGTCCCCAGACGTAACAGGTTGCATGCAACTGGAGAACGCACGTCAGGGAGATTCTGGTTGACCAAAGCCAAGTAGATGATTGCAGATTGTGAAGTTGGAGACAGCCGTGGAAAATCATTTAAGATAAATACGGATGCAGTAGTAGTCAGGCTAAAGAGACCCTCAGACTTCCTCTGGTGTTTATGTAGAACGTTGAGGTTTGTGTTGATTTGAAGCGTCGCTGATGCAGCACTTTAATGAAGTGCTGATTTTGAATGGTGTCCAAATCCCCCTCCTCCGCACAATAAACGCTTTAAAGCAATTACAATTACCAGATTTAACAGATGCTGGCAGAGCTTGACCAAGAACAGGCATTTAATATAATCACTTTCCCACTTTATCCTCTTTATTTGAAGCTAGTAATTTTCAATTTATCGAATGAACGGATATCTAAATATATTCTGCTCGATGTTGCTTAAATTAGAATGAACACTTGAACGTAAGGGGGAAAACATTACAGTTAAAGAGAAACTCTTGCTCTGTTCCAAAACCCATTGAAACAACTATCTAGACAGTATTCTAAGGCATCACAGGCATGCTCCCAACAAAAAATGCTCCAAAAGTTTCATCATACATTTTTTTTGGATGTCTACGGCAGCAACACATCCTAACAATCCCCATATCTACTGATTGGCTTCATCACTCTGTCTCCTCTCCACCAATAAGCTGGTGTGTGGTGGGCGTTCTGGCGCACTATGGCTGCCGTCGCATCATCCAGGTGGATGCTGCACACTGGTGGTGGATGAGGAGATACCCCCTGACAATGTAAAGCGCTTTGAGTGCCTAGAAAAGCGCTATATAAATGTAATGAATTATTATTATTATTATTATAATACACTGCAAAAACAATCCCAGAATGCACTGTGACAAGTTTCAGTCGAAAAAAAACACTTTGAGATGGAGAACGAGTCCAGAGAAATATAATAATACTTATGTATAAAAAAGGACTATTATTTGTGTGTGCACTGTATTTTTATGCTTATAGTATAGCATTTAGCTTAGCAACATGCTAATATCAAAATCTACTTGAATTAATTGCAAGCCTAAACTTCTGTGTGCTTAAAATCAGGAATGCTATACGTTTGAAGTTCCTGCATATATGCAATAAGAAAGCTTTCTTAGAAGTCAGCTGCCTATGTCGGCAGCTCATTTAGGAACGGTTACATTTAGCCTAATTGGTTTTGAACTAACAATAACATATGGCACTTTAGGGTTATATTGTGCTGTCGAGCTGAGAAAAAAGGTTAAAGTGTCAAAAGCATACAACTGGTTAGGAGTACAAAGAAAATATTTAATAAGGAGGATAGGGTCACTAGAACTGTGAATAACTGTGCAATGAAAACTATTGTTGAACTAACTTTATTTATCAGTGTTACATTCTTTTATATTCTCAATTAAAGTAGCTTAGTTTACCTCAAAGTTAACAGCCAGGTTCCTTTTAAGAGCGATCTCGTAGATCAGGCTGATCTCAGATTTGCTGGCATCGCTGTTCTCCTCTGTTTCTTTCTTCTCCTCTGAACACTGAAAGAGTTCAACACAAAACAGCTACAGTATTACAAAAAACTGTTACATTTTATCCAGCATATTGACATTTTTTACATAAAAAGACATGCTGAAACAACATTATTCCCCTAACAGAGGTGTCCAAAACAATATATTACTTATTCAAAGATTCAAAATAGCGAGCTCCAAGTATGCATAGCAGCATAAATAAATTACGCATACATTTTTTTAAAATATAAAGTTTTTTCAGTTTAATGGCTTTATTTATTTATGTCCAATCACAACAATTTTTTTAAGGATTACTGATTAAATATGTAAACAAAAAATAAAATTCAACATAAAAATAACTTTTATATGTAAAAAAAAAAACTAAATATTTTGAATATTTTTATGTAATAATTTGTTTGACAAGAAATCTGTAGTTGCTTTGATAATAATGTACTGATTGAGCAGGGACATTTTGCATTAGTGAATAAAAATGGCTTAACGTACAATATTTTAACAATTATTATTATTAATTTTTTGCAAGAACTAACAAATCTCAATGCATAATGGTGCCTTAATTTGATTACCTCCTCTCAACAATCCCTTTATTACAGTACAAAGATTTCTGTTGCTGACCTCAAATTAGCCCCAAACCTACATTTTACCCACTAACAGAATGAAAACCTGCCAGGAAGATGTTAAATGGATAGTTCACCCCAAAATGAAAATTCTGTTATTAATTCTTCACCCTCATGTCGTTCCAAACACATAAGACCTTCGTTCATCTTCAGAACACAAGTTAAGATATTTTTGATGAAATCCAAGAGCTTTCTGACCCTGCATAGACAGCAACATTAAAGGCCGATAAAAGAGTCTAATTTTAAACTTTTTGCACACAAAAAGTATTCTCGTAGCTTCATAAAAATTATGGTTGAACCACTGATGTCACATGGACTATTTTAACAATGTCCTTACTACCTTTCTGGTCCTTGAAACGCGGTAGTTGCATTGCTGTCTATGGAGGGTCAGAAAGCTCTAGGATTTCATCAAAAATATCTTAATTTGTGTTCTGAAGATGAACGAACGTCTTACGGGTTTGGAACGACATGAGAGTAAGTAATTAAAGACAGAATTTTCCTTTTTGGGTGAACTATCCCTTTAAGAACAGGCTGTATGATCTCAAAGCTGATGGTGGGTCTGCTTCAACGCATGACTGCGGTTTCTCATGTACCTCCACTGAAAAGAGATGCTTCTGGTTTTGTTGGACATTTGAGATTCTGAAGAAAGTGGCTTGGTTTTGTAAGAAGAAAAAGCTTTCAAACTGATCCAAGAGCAGTTCCCTTAGTTCCGATTCATATCTTATCAACTATAAAAGGAACTGCAATAGAACTCTCACACAAGTTCCAAAGGGTGACTTTTAATATGATCCCTGCAGCATATTATCTTGGTCACCTCCATTACACTACTGACATTTCTTTTCAGAATGAAGAGTGTGTTCTCATGCAGCACATGAACAGGAGTGTGTGATCTAAGAGCGCTCGATCAAGTTGTGTTTTTTTGCAGACATTCAATACAGCTTTCTCAGTGTCTTCCTTATAGCGATCACACGGCATGATGTCATTGTGCGTTTCCTTCAAACGCCTGTTAATGATGTCTGGGATGGAGAGCCGTCAGGTGGTCTGAAGAGTGTGAGACTTTGTGTGACAGACTGTGAAGGCTTGCTTGTGTGCCCTTCTTAAACTGAACTGACAGGTCACAAGCTGATTTTGATATTGTCATGTGTTGTGATGATCAAAAAGCACAGAGATTTGGCTAAAATATCCAAAGTTTATGGAGTTTAAAAGGCACAAAAGAATTTTCAAAAGAAGAAGCATTTCGAGCATTCTGCTCTTCCTCAGACTGCAAATGCATCCAGACGTACCTCAAATACAGCACACTTTCTAACTAATGATTTCCTGTGACTTTTCCAGTTGTTTGAGATGACTGGAAAGGGATTTTTAAAAAAAAGAAAAATCAAGATCGCACTCACAAAAGTTTAACTACTAGCTGAAGTAGTACTTTTCTGGCTAGTAGAAAAGTAGAAAGATGTATATTGACTACAGAAATTTCCATGACTTTTATTTTTAATGTTATTTTTGCCATTATTTTTCCATGCCTTTCAACATTTTCTAGTATTGTTTGAACCTGGAAAACATCCGTTGTCCCATGATTTATACAGTGTCAGGATAACAGTACAATACAAATTCAATTAAATTCAATTCAAGTTTATTTGTATAGCGCTTTTCACGATACAAATCGTTGCAAAGCAACTTTACAGAAAATTAAGTTTCTACAATATTTAGAAGGGGTGCTTCGATTGATCGGCTACCGATCACTATCGGCCAATAATCACGTTGGGATGATTGATCGGCGGTCTCTAAAAGGCCGATCTCAAAAAAACGATCTCAAGCTGATGATGCTGCCGTGAGAGGTTTGTGCTCTCTCTCAAAATACGCAAATGTCTTCAAATCACCACATTGCGTCTGTCTATAAGCGAGCTGCATGCTGCACAGTTGACAGAGGAATTCAGAGGAACAATCGAGGCAGTGTCACATCGTCACTAAAGTTTATAAATTGCATTACTTTTTTAATTCTTGCCAGTGTTTAACCATTCAGTGCTCGCGTGCTCTCCTGGAGACCGTGCGCTCATGCACACTCGCAGCGCACACACGAGGTAGGAAAACAAAGTTCTTTATGAATTGATTTGTAATAAAGATAGCTTGTTACATGTTATGGATTGCTTGTAATAAAGATTTAAATGCAAAAGGAAAGGCAGTATAGCTAACTATTTCTGTCAATGGTAAGTTTGTGATAACGTAAGAAAAGTAGTATAAATGTTTTGCCATGTTATGGTTTTGCCATAAATGTTTAGATATAAATCTAGAAGTAAATGCAAAAGTAAAAAGCATTGAATAATGTGTTGTTTATATTTATTGTGTTAAAACATGTCTGTAAAATATTGTATTACTGTACTGTGTAAAAAAAGAATTGCAATGCTGAAATGGATTGACACGAAAATGTAGTAATTACACCATAAATGCATATTATTAAAGTCTACTGTATTTCAGTCAACATATGGCTTTTAGATAGGTTTAAAGGGAAAGATCACTTTTAGATAAACAAGGCAATAATAGATGGCACTCGTGGAGGTAGGAAAACAAAGTTCTTTATGAATTGATTTGTAATAAAGATAGCTTGTTACATGTTATGGATTGCTTGTAATAAAGATTTAAATGCAAAAGGAAAGGCAGTATAGCTAACTATTTCTGTCAATGGTAAGTTTGTGATAACGTAAGAAAAGTAGTATAAATGTTTTGCCATGTTATGGTTTTGCCATAAATGTTTAGATATAAATCTAGAAGTAAATGCAAAAGTAAAAAGCATTGAATAATGTGTTGCTTATATTTATTGTGTTTAAACATGTCTATGAAAGATTGTATTATACTGTATTGTGTAAAAAAGAATTGCAATGCTGAAAAAGCCTTTTCAGTTACAATGTTTGGATTTGAAATCAAACTAATGGATAAATGTTGTGTTTGTGGTAAACCACAGATCAGTAGCGGACTCCTGTGTGAAAGCACAGTCCGTGCTGCTTCCCCTCTCACAAGAGTCACCTAAGAGGGGAATTCCCCCCTTTTTCAAAAATGAAATTCAGGCCCTGAATAAATGTCTAAAAATCCTGATTGGAGTATCACTATAAATAGTTATAAATGCTAAAAAAAGGCTTTAAAAAGATCGGTATCGGTGATCGGTATCGGCAGATACTGCTTTCTCTGTGATCGGCCTCAAATATCCTGATCAGAGCACCCCTAATATTTAGTAGTAGCTTATCAGTGGTGACTGTTAGTTAATGTACATATGGCAGAAATGCACGGAAAAAATCAATTAAAGACGTAATCAAATAGACGATGAACACTATTAACAGCAATTATTATATGATGCAATCAAACTTATAGCAAAATTTGGTAGTTCTGTATGTTGTTTCAGGGTTGGCATCATCTGAGGTCCTCTGAGGGGCATACAAATGTATGCATGCATGTATGTACAAATAAGTAAATAAAAAAACACAACTAATAAAATTTTCTCAAAATCATATGATTATATTTAGTTTATATTATTAGTTAATAATATATAATAAACTGGGATCGTAGATATAATAGTAAAAATATATTACAATATTAGTTTCAGTTGTCAAAAGTTTCAAAATAATTTAAATTAATAATAAAAACGAAGCTATATAACTAAGTTGAATAGTTTTAGGCTAACATGAAAAAGGAAAAAAAAAATATATATATATATATAAATAACTAATAGCACTTTTATATTATTATATTTTTGTTGTTGATGTGATTATTGTCACGATACGCTGCCAGAAGGAACGAAGGAGCCGTGGATAAACGAAACTCATTTATTAAATCAAACACACAGGGTAAATCCACACTTAGGAGGGAAGGAAGACACACGTACACAACTGGTAGACCCAACAAAGAAGGAACACACAGAATGGAACTAAATACATGACTTAACGAGGGAATTGGGAGGAACACAGGTGAACAGAATCACTAATTAGACAGGGGAGAAACTGGGTCACAGAGCACATGGGGAGGAAAAACACAACAAAGACAGTCCAGAGGCGTGACATTACTCCCCCCCCTCCCGGAAGGCGCATCCCGCGCCATAACAACAACAGAAGGAGGGACGGGTGGGAACTTGGGAGGAGCCTCAGGTGGACGGACACCCGGGAAGGTTGACGACTCCAGGGGGCCGACCAACGGCGGAGGAGCAGGTGGCGGAGGAGCCCGAGGCGGCGCACACACATAATGCCAGGTTCACATTACTCCATTTGCAGTGCGAATGTGGTGTGTATTTTTTCCGTGCTCATGTTAACAGATTAATAAAGCTTTCACACTGCACACGGTTGCTGTCCGGCAGTGCGTTCCAGTAGCGGTGCGTCTGCAGCAGTGCAGATCGTTTCCGCACCGAGTCTATTTTTGCTGCGCTGCAAGTGCTGAATTAAAGTAACAGTGCATTTTTTGCAGTAAATATGAACATGGATGTATTCTTGAGTCTATAAGGTAACAATAATATAATAAGATAACTAAAATACAATTTTCATTGACTAAAACTAGACTAAATGTCATCAGTTTTCGTCGACTAAAACTAGACTAAAATGCTCAGACTTTTAGTTGACTAAAACTTGACTAGACTAAAAAGAGTATGAACGTGACTAAAACTAATAAAAACTAAAATGACAGTTTCACACAAAGACTAGACTAAAACTAAAATTAAAACAGGCCGCCAAAAACAACACTAGACAGAGGACTGAGGAGGAGCCGGAGGGATGGAGGAGCCTGACAGAACCGGAGGGACGGAGGGACGAGGCGCAGCCGGAGAAGTGGAGTCCCGAGGCGATGGATGGTCGACGACAGACCAAGGTGGAGCCGGAGGGACGAGGGAGCAAGGTGGAGCCAGTTGACTGATGGGCCACGGCGGAGAGGAGGGAGCTAGGAGCCATGGTGGAGCCGCTGGGTTGACGGACCAAGGTGGAGTCCAGGGCTTAGAGGCTGGTGGCGGAGTCAAGGGATACTTTAGCCACAGCGACGCTGGAGGATGGCTGATAGTGGGCTGAGGGCGAGCAGAGGGGCTGCCAGACGACAGCGGAGGAGGAGACAGGAGCGGGTCGGAGGGCGGGCATTTGTGAGCCTCCGGGCTTTCAGGACTGAACTCAGGAACGGGAGCCCTCTCTGGGCTGGACATGGAAACAGGAGACCTCACTGGGTTGGACTTGGGAACCGGAGCCCTCTCTGGGCAGGACATGGAAACCGCAGCCCTCTCTGGGCTGGACGTTGGAACAGGAGTATAGAGGGCTCCGCAGCAGGAGGGAGGAAAGGGGCCAGATCAGCATCCCAGTCGATGAGGTCCCCTTCTATAACCTCTCCCTTGCAGTCCAGCAGTCCCAGATCCCTTATCAGCTCACCCTCAGCCACGGTGCAGGGGGCAGAGCTCCTCTCCACACTCTCACTGTCCGCTGCTTTCTCCCTCGCGGCTGACGATCCAAGAGGCTCAGGCTCCATGGCGATCCTCAGCTCTGTCGCACTCCTTGGCGATGGCTCGTCGGTTGCGACGGGCTCTGGCTCTCCATCAGCAGTGGGCTCGGGCCTGCGCAGTGGCGAGATGGTGGGCTGGGCTCTGGATTTGGCTGTGCACTGGATCGGACTTAGACACTCTCCAGACACCGGATGATTGCTTCCCTCCAGCTCAGTCCGGTGGTGTCTGGGAGGTCGACGGGGCGGTAGTAATTAACTTCGATCCAGAACAACGAGTTCAGCACAGCATCGTCGAACGCCGTAACCACGGCGAGCTGGCTGAACTCAACCGCATACTCCAACAGGGAAAGGTCTTTGCGGGACTTAACGAGGGAATTGGGAGGAACACAGGTGAACAGAATGAATAATTAGACAGGGGAGAAACTGGGTCATATGGGGAGGGAAAACACAACAAAGACAGTCCAGGGGCATGACAGTTATCAGCTTATAATGTATAATAAATAACGTCTAATAAATCTGGACCACAGGTGTAGAAATATTAAAAATATTACTTATGAAGAACCTCCCACAGCTAAATGGTCCTCATAAAAGTCGATCAATAAAACTGTTACTACAAAAAGTTGTCTTTGCTAAACTTGCAAAACAGAAAAAATAGGGAAAAATGCCCCCAAAAAACTACAAGTATTTTAATTTAACACAGATTTGTTTATTTTGAATACACATGTGTTTTATGTATCGACAACATCTGAATCTATCAAGCTGAGCTTCAGGTTTTTTAGAATCTAAAATAAGAAGCCATTAGTGTCTGATATAAAACAAATGTCTTACAAACATCATTTGGGCTCATCTGCTAAATAGAGTAAATTAAAAATCAACATTCTGATGGATTAATCATCCGCTTCTCTTTGAAAACCCCTCAAATCCGCCTTTCTGTCAGCACGTCTTCATCTGAGAGATTTCCTGCTTACAGTGTGCGGTCACTGAGCACCGTTCCCATTACAACTGGTGAACGGAACCCGTTATACAGTCTTGAATGATACAGAGGAGCTTCCCGAGGTCTGTTTACAAACCATTCAGAGCTGTGCTTACTGTACATACCGCAATCTTGTTTATTCCCTCGACAACTCTGGCATGCGCTCGTTTGCCTGTTAGCACATGGTAAACAATTGGCTTTGTGAGTTTATGAGCGTGTTGAGGGGAAGGAAAACATGATGTACTTGACAATAAAAATCAGCTGAGCCACAAACACTGGCTCGCATTCACTAATAACGACGCAAGTGACCTTATATGTATCCAGGTCGCAACAGGTGTGTACATGGATACATTTGCTCTCATTCTCATTATAATGTTGATAAATCTGTATCATTTTCAATGAGGGAACAAGAACACACAGTTAGTAATTTAAAAAAGTAAAGATAGTAAAGATGAGGACTTCCAATACGGTCTCATATTCTGTATATGGATAAATATACCAAAAACAATTACTTAAATTTTAGCTATTATATGTAAAACGTTTTTGAAAATCTCTTATATTCTTATGTTATTTGATCAAAATTATAATTAAAAAAAACATCAATATTGTAAATTATTATTACAATTTAAAATAACTGTTTTCTATTTTAATATTTTTTAAATGTAATTTATTCCTGTGATGGCAAAGCTGTATTTTCAGCAGGCATTATTACAGTCTTTAGTGTCACATGATCCTTCAGAAATCATACTAATATGGTGATTTACTGCTCATGAAACGTTTCTTATTATTATGAATGTTAAAAACAGTTGTGCTGTGTAATATCGTTGTGGAAACACAATCCATTCAGGATTCTTTAATGAATAAGACAGTTCAAAAGAACAGTATTTATTTGAAACAAACATCTTTTGCAACAACATAAATACTAAATCAGTAACATTCATTACTGTCACTTTTAACAGTGCAAGTGACCTTTTTTATATGTGCATAAAAGTTTGCAATGCACATCAATTTGCTCTTATGCTCATTCTGATGTCATTAAATTTATATACTTCTATCAAGTACACATAGTTAGTGATTTGAAAAATAAAGCTAGTAAAGATGTGCGCACAAATACGTGTGAATGAAACCCATTGTGTCTATGTTTGTTTGTGTGAGCATGATACTCATCCTCGAGGTTTGAGATATGGTACAGGAGTGGGGAGACATGCAGACGAACAAGGTTTTGCCCTGAGGTGTGCACAGGTATGGTGTGTATCAATTTGTAAAGCAATACACGGAAGAAGCGTCTGACAAAGCCCTCATTATGGAGACAGAAGGGGGACAAGACTAAACAGGAGAGGCGCCACTGTGGTTTAAATAACCTTGGTCGATGCCAGGCATTTGGGGCACAATGTAATATGATTTCCGGTGGGAGAAATTAGTATTTTGAAGGATGGCCCGAAGCTACATGCAAACACAGCTCTGACAGAAACTAAAGCTCTGAGGAGATGTTGTGAACACTGACAGATGATGAGGAAACAGGACAGTTGTGTCTTCTTAAATATCGTGACTTGGATCGTGAGCCTGAATATCACTTTTACCTGACAACAGGTTATGAATATGCAGAATATGATAGGCTTTCAAGTTCATAAAATGAAAAACAGGAAACTGTCAGAGACCAATAGTGAAAATGTATTATTTTTATATAAATTCAATAATAAAATCCATTACAAATTAGAATTTTTGTATTTAGACAGATTATGTAAATATACTTAAATTGCATATTTTTTATAAATATTTCTTCTTCAGCTGCCTTTTTTTATATATAATTCAAAATCTTAGTATTAAAACAAGGACTTTCAATATTGTCTCAGACTATGTATACGGAAAAATATACCAAAAACAATTAAAAAAAAACAAAAAAACAAGATGAAGAATCTTGCAGATTTTTTTTTAAATACAAAACACTGCTATTCAAAAGTTTGGGATCACTAAGATTTTTTTATGTCTTTGAAAGTCTCTTATGCTCTATTTATTTTAAGAATACAATAAAAACATTAATATTGTGAAATATTATTACAAATTAAAACAACAGTTTTCTATTTTTATACATTTTTAACTGTAATTTATTCCTGTAATGGCAAATCTTAATATTTAGCAGTCATTACTCCAGTCTTCAGTGTCACATGATTCTTCAAAAACTACTCTAATAATTTATGTTTAAGAAATATTTCGTATTAATTATGAAAAATGTCAAAAACTGCTGCTTAATATTTTTGTGGAAAACTTTTTTTTTTCAGGATTCAGGATTTTTCAGGTTCAAAATAACAGCATTTATTCAAGTTCAAAACAACAGCATTTATTTGAAACAGAAATTCTTGTAACATTATAAATGTCTTTACTGTCACTTTTGATCATTTTTATGCATCCTTGCTGAATAAAAGTATTATGAAATCATGAAAATAAGTTGATTGCATGGCTGTGTGTTCTGTTAGGTGGGACAGTTGTGAAGGTTACCTGAGGTGGTCTCTCTGGAATGGGTTCGTTCTTCAGGGCCTGAAGGGCTTTCATGGCCGCACTGTGTCGGGCAGCTTGGCGAGTCCGCCCCTCTCCGATAAACTCGTTGTTCCCCACTGTCAGTTGCACATAAAATACCTTAGGCACTGGGTAATGGTACCTAGGTTTGGGAGAGGGCCAAGAGACAGAGAAGGAAAGGTTGAGTGAAAGAGAAAAAGGCAGGTAAAAGGGAAAAAAAGCCCTTTGATTTATAAGAGGATTATCTTATCGAAACTTGGCAGTTTTATTACTGCACAAACTCTAGAATGGAAAGACACTAGAAAAGCAACCAGGAGTTGAATTGAA
Source organism: Sinocyclocheilus rhinocerous (assembly GCF_001515625.1). Classification (NCBI taxonomy): domain Eukaryota; kingdom Metazoa; phylum Chordata; class Actinopteri; order Cypriniformes; family Cyprinidae; genus Sinocyclocheilus; species Sinocyclocheilus rhinocerous. Next base: position 532,112 of record NW_015641030.1, on the reverse strand, counting down.
CATGCCGACTGCTAATTGGAAGGAATGATGGGAAAAACATGACTTGTGATGGAAAGGAAGCAACAAAATTTTGGGGGTTTTACAGGAAATACAGCAATATTAAAATTCCAGCTAATAGGATAAGCTAATAATTATCATAATTATAATTCATGTAATTGCTGATAACCAATATATGGCACATATAAAATTTTATAAAAATTCTATGAATAATAAATTCCATACTATTTGTCTATTTTGTAAATAAATAAAAAAAAACACTAAAAAGTTATATTATTTTAAATAAAAAAAGTGAAATTAGGCACCACAACATTATACTACTACTGAAAATGCTTCTAGTTTGTATGTTTTATTTAATAATTATACATGTTTATTTAACACATTTTCAAGTTTATCTAAAAATGCTTTAAATAAAAATCTGTTACAAATTAGAAATTTACATTAGAAAGTGTCATTTTAAATTTTAACAATTTTTAATAGAACTATTTCTTCAACAGCTAACTTTTCTTATTTTTAAATAACTCAAAATACAATAAAATCGTTTGTAGAGTTGTAAAAATGAATATTAAGTATGAAAAATTGACAATTATTTTGAAATTTGCTAAAGATTACATTTAACAGTGTTATTAAATTAGTGTTTTAAAGATTTACTTTGAGCATTTGATGACAGCAGAGGCAACTTAAATGTAAAAAAAAAAATTGTGCATTCACAATACTGGCCAACATATTTAATACTCAAAAAAAATGTTTTTAAAAAGATGTAATGCAACAGTCATCTGAATGTGAACGACTGTATCTACAATGCTTTAATGGATGTAAATCTAAACTGTTAGCATTCCAAATAAAGTGCCACTACTAAACAAATTGAAACTATAGATAAGCAAGTCAACCTCACTAACAGACTAGTTGGTTGTTGCACAGCTAGTTAAGTATCGAGACCTTAATACTCACGCAGCTATATCGTACATTATTATGTACCCCCTTCACTCCGCTGTCACAGAGCTCCAATGAAGTAAGTGTCTAAAGACACAAAGGCTGATGGGAGTGGTATACAAAGCTTTAAAACAACTAGAGAAAAGACAGATTTATTTCTGAGGCGTAACCCGAACAATATTGGTAGAGTAATAAATGGTGAAATTAAAGGGCCCTTCTTCCATGGGGTCAATGACATAACAATGAGTTGGTGAAATAATGACTCCCATTGGCTCCAAGCGAAGGAGCTCGGAACAAAAGCGGCTTCACATATATCCAGCTTTCTTTATCTTAACTTTGGCTCACCCATGCAGGGCTGTCAGGCCGCTGTTCAGTGGGCAGATTTAAGGGTCTGTTTGCACTCTAAGGCCTTTATGAGGAACGGTACCGACTGACCCAGCGTCAGCTCTCCCCCTTCCCTCGTCGAGGAGAACCCATTCACACTCCTCTGCAGCATCTGGGGACCGAACTGTGCTAAAAAGTAGCTGCTGCTTTCCAAAATCATCACGCTCTCACGGTTTTAGCTCTTATCAGCAATTGGGGAATTAAAAATGCATCAACAGCAGTCATGAACAAGGTCAAAATGTGTTGGACTCTTAGAAATGCTTAGAATCAGATCCTGGAACTAAATGGTACATTTTGTTAAAGCCAACTGTTTGCAAACCCCTTTACTTCCGTAATTTGATGCATTTCCGAGTGAAGCAGGATATACAAGAGAAAAATGTAAGGCATGACTTGATTTTATCAATCAGAAATCACTCGAAAAAATACAGTAGGTACAGTGAAAGAAATCTGTTATGCTAACCAAGGCTGCATTTATGTAATCAAAAATACAGTAACATTCTTTTTTTTTTTTTTTTATGTTTTAAAAAGTAATTTATTCTTGTGATGGCAAAGCTGTATATTCAGCAGTCATTACACCAGTCTTCAGTGTCACATGATCCTTCAGAAATCATTATAATATGCTGATTTTGTGCTTAAGAAACATTTGTTATTTGATCATATTTCTTCTTATAAATGCTGAAAAAAAATTGTGCTGATTTATATTTTTTTCTGGACACTGCTCAATTTTTTCTGTATTTTTTTTTTATTAATAGAAATTTCAAAAGAACAGCATTTATTTAAAATAAAAATGTTTTGTAACATTCTAAATGCCATTACTACTTTTGATCAATTTAATACATCCTTGCAGATTAAAAATCTTAAAACTATATTTAAAAAAAAAAAAAAACCAAACTTTGGGTACATCCCATAACAATGTTAAAGGGGTTAACAGCTGACTTTAACATAAAATGTCCCACAAAATAAATAAATAAATAAAAAATAAAATAAAATATTTGTCCAAATTATGTTAAATGATAATTAAACTTAAATTACTTTTAAAATATGCTTCAGTTCTGTACCATAAATGTGTCACGCCCATGGACTGTTTTGTGTTTGTTTTTCTCCCCCACGTCCTCCATGACCTAGTTTTCCCCTAATGTCTGATTGTGATATTAATTCCAGTTTCTTGTTAATTTCCTCATTTAGTTCCCAATTTAAGCCCTGTATTTTCCTGAGTCCGTCGTCCTGTCTTAAACGTCCTTAGGTTCCTGTACTACTTGTGTGTTAATAAATAATGTTATTTCTATATTCTTCTATGTCTTCTCGCTTCTTCGCTCCTCGTATCTGACACAGTAGCAGCAGCATCGTGACAGAAGACAGGACCTACAAACAGTAAGCGGCGCCCCTTCTCCCCGTGTTTTGGTTTCTGTTTTTTGGAAAGTATTTTGTTTTCCATTTTTTTCCCCCCACGATCATGGAAATAGTGGCGAGATTCGCCACCCTAGCCCACAGAGATCTTCCAATTGTGGAGTACGCCAGGGAATTCTGTGGGCTCGCCGTTAAGACGCCGTTGGATGACGCCACATTGAATTCTCTGTTTTGGATCGGGGCCAACTATCATCACCCCGTCGACCTCCCAGACACCACAGGACTGAGCTGGAGGGAAGGAATCCTCCGGTGTCTGGAGAGTGTCCGGCCCCGATCCAGAACCAGCTCGGCGTCAAGCCTGTCGTCCGCTCAGCAGTCAAGCCCGCCGGCCGCTGCACTCTCAAGCCCGCCTGCCACTCCGAGGTTGGGCCCGCCAGCCATTCCCAAGTCAAGCCCACCAGCCGGTTCACTCCCAAGCCCTCAACTGACAGCAGCAGTCTCCTTCACCTCTGCTCAAAAGAGGAGGATGTGGAGGAAGAGCTGTGGGCTCCAGCTCCTGAGTCCGCTCCAGTATCGGCTCCAGTCCCTGAGTCCGCTCCAGTGTCGGCTCCAGCCCCTGAGTCTGCTCCAGTGTCAGCTCCAGCCCCTGAGTCCGCTCCTGAAAGGGCTTCAGTTCCCAAGTTAAGCCCAGGAAGGCTCCTGTTTCCAAGTCCAGTCCAGAGAGGGCCATAGTTCCCAAGTCAAGCCCAGGGAGGGCCGCTGCTCCTACGTCAGGCCCATGGAGGGCCTCAGAATCCGGAAGTTCCCCCAAGGAATTTTTTGGGGGGGCTATAGGGCTCCGGCCGTAGAGGCTGGGCTGAGTGCTGAGGCCAAGGCCACGGAGGCCGCTCCGCCATGGCTCCCTAAGCTGCCTGCTCCGCCATGGCTCACTAGTCTGCCTGCTCCGCCATGGCTCCCTAGTCTGCCTGCTCCGCCATGGCTCCCTGAACTGCCTGATCCGCCATGGGTCCCGGAACGGGTACTTCCTGCCCCCCCCTCCCCGGTGGAATTGTTATGGCGTAGGACACGCCTTCCGGGAGGGGGGAGTAATGTCACACCCATGGACTGTTTTGTGTTTGTTTTTCTCCCCCACGTGCTCCATGTCCTAGTTTTCCCCTCATGTCTGATTGTGATATTGATTCCAGGTGTTTCTTGTTAATTTCCTCATTTAGTTCCCAATTTAAGTCCTGTGTTTTCCTGAGTCCTTCGTCCTGCCTGTTATTTCTATATTCGTCGATGTCTCCTCGCTCCTCGTATCTGACACAGTAGCAGCAGCATCGTGACAAAATGTGTCTACTAGGTGTTTTATAATAATTTTTATGACAATTAAAAGCATGAAACCATGGGGCTGATTTTAACCAGCGTTACTTCTTTATTATAGTATTTATTAAAGAGCAGGTCATATGGGTTTTTGAAAAATATCTCTTTTGCAGTTTATAATGTAGCTATCCTTAAATGAAAACAATCTGAAATGTTAATCAAAAAAGGGCATGATAAATAAAGATATTGTCTCTCAAAAGAGAGAGTCGATTCTGAATCGCCTTAACGAGTCGTCATATTTTCAAATATTTTGCCTGTTACCGGTATACATCAATGGGTAACACATTTGCATAATCCACGCCTGCCCGCGAGTCTGACCTGCCCACAAACACTTCCGCTAGTTAGTGTGTTTACATCATGTTGAGAAGACGCTGTTGTATTTTATGTCATTATTATAAGAACGGATTGGAGCACTATATTATTGTTTTATGTAAGGGTGCTTTGTCAATGGTAGCGCTCGCTAACCTGCTCAAGGACTCACAAAAGGCTTGGCCAGCTGACTAATCGGAGCAGAGTAGGCTTATGAAAGGGAGGGGTTTGCTCTGAACTTGCTTGGAACGAATCGTTTCGAAATCATTGACAAATGACTCTAATATTAAATGTATATTCTGAGAAAATTACAATGTTTTCTGACCTTAGATGCATTTAAACCAGTTGTAGGGGACTCCAACACAATATTAGGACACTTTAAAATACCATATGACCTGCTCTTTAATATACTGAATTTGGATTTTATATTTATATGTTTTTTGTTTTTTTTTTACAATTTCAGTTTAAGTTTTAGTAATTTTGTTACGTGCTTTTGTCAGTTTTATTAGTTTCCAGGTTTTTTATATTTCTATTTAGCTTTAATTTATTTTTATTTTATTTTGTGTAATTTTAGTACTTCAACTTGTTTCATTTCAGTTATTTGGCAAGGCAACATTTCTAATTTTCATTTTTCATCTAATATTTATATTTTAATAAAATTAAATTAAATTACAAATATTCATTAGAAAATGTACTTTTATATTTTATTCTTACACAATATTTATTAGAAACATTTCTTCATCAGCTAACTTTTCTTTGTTTTTAAATAACTCAAAATACTAACATTTTGTTTATTTCCAGGACTTTCATTGTGGTATATGGATAAATATACCAAAAGCAATTATTTAAATTAGATACATTTTTGTTTTTCATCTAATAGTTCTATTTTAAGAAATAACATTAAAATAAAATAATAAAGCAGCATTTAAACGAGTGTTAAGTTAAGATAATTTAGCATGTGCTTGTGTTGTTGCTGTTGTTTCAGCTCTGCATCATAAATGTGTCTACCGGTTTTTTATGGTAATTCCTTGATTGCTCTAACTGAGTGGAAGGTTTTGTCTATGGTTTTTTTAATGGTTGTAAAATCATTCCAGCACATGTGTGTTCGGAGCCACATCTCTGCGCCAGCATCCTGCAAGTGTTCTGTCTGCTCCAACAGTGATTCAGCATTTCTCTCCCAGAATTCTAAGGGGTTCTGCGCTCGGCTGACCACAGCCCCTCTGAGGGAGGCGGAGCCTGCCCTTGCATGTCAAGCGTGGTCCCAGACGCTTGGAGGAAATGCCAAGTGCAACATGGGACACGGCCAGGATGTTGGGGCGGTAGATTTTCTGGTTACAGGTGCAGGGAGAGTGGCTGCGGCCCCGGCTCGTAGGAGGCCCCTTTGTGCAACGTGGGAAAGTCGTTGCTGACACACTCTGAGCCACATTAGACCCAATAATCTATCAGCACACACACCAGCCAGGCCTGTCTGGTCTGCATTAGAAAGGAACACAAGCCAAAGCGGGAACACCTAGTGAGAGGACAGGGAGAGAAACCCACTGGAAGGCAAACATTAGCGTTGTCTTTTATTTATGTGTGTGAATGCGTGTGAAGGGATGATGAAAAGAGACAGGGAATGACTCAAATTGATAACTCACAGCGAATGACTACTAAAAAGACTTTGAAGATGTGGTTTCAACAGAAAAGCTAATTTGTGAAATGGATCAGCAGGCACTGACTGAAACCTATTGAGCTACAATCAGAAAGACACTGTTGTGACATTTAAAAGGGATTCTGTCATCATTTACTCACCCTAATGTCATTCCACAATTGTATGACTTTCTTTTTTTTTTGGTGGAACACAAAAGATTAAGACTAAAGATTAACAAAAATTTAAATTAAGCCATGAACATTTTTTTCTTGACAACAATTTTACAGTGAAATGTTACAATAATATTTCTTGTTTTGTTTAATATTTTATTATTCATCCAAATTGATGTCACATTGTACTATAATGATGTATAATTACACACAAATTGTCCAAATTGTGCAGTCATAATAGCACAAAAAAATCTGTATTTAAAAAAATAAATAAATAAAATCGCAATTTTATTAGACAAATAAGAATGAGATTTTTTTTCCCCCTAAATTTGAAGAATGTTTCAACTGTTTTTGTCAGTGGAGTCCAAAAGTGCGGGAGTATTGAACAGAGTTATTTTTGCCACTTTATAGGCCTTGAACAGTTAAATACACACACTTATGTGTCAAAATGCCCGTCTCCTCGTAAACACAGTAATTTAGGTCTTAAGTGAAAACAAACAGCTGAGAAAGAAAACACATGTGTAACAGTATATTGGATCCAGGCAGTTCTTAAAGTGACAGCAGTCTAATATTCTTGCTGTCTGTCATTCATAATCAAACGACAAAAGAGAGAAAATCTCTCACTGCTCTTGACTAGGGCTGCAACAAACGATTATTTTGATAATCGATTAATCTAACGATTATTAGACCGATTAATCGACTAATCATCGATTATTCCGCTGATTGATCAGTAGACATTTTTTAATTATTCAGTTATACATATTCTAAAAAAATAAATTAAGGTAATCACTTCAGCTTTTGAAAGTCAATTATGTACAATTTACAATTATGTAATTACAATTATACAATAAATTTATACAAATAAATATATTTGGCACACAAAATGAGATGGCAGAGAAACTCTTATT
>NW_015641030.1:511401-525001 GCF_001515625.1 Sinocyclocheilus rhinocerous | reverse complement strand
GTCTTGGAATATGACCCAAATAAGAATTTTCACCGTATATTGCCATCTGAACAAGTAACAAGTCTGCCAAGTTTGTTCTGACCAACTGAGGAAAAAAGCATTACCATAAATCTCGCTACCAATGGTGATTAAATCTAAAGATCGGTTAGCTCATATCACATCAAACTCCATCAAATTATTATTATTCAATAATAATTTGAATACAATCCGCCATCAAAATGATACATTTAATTATTCCAGCTGCTGTGAGAAAAGGCTATAAATGATCGGCCACCTGCAGGATCCTCACATGCGATAGCCTAGTAGCCGGGACAACTTCTTTATGTTTACAGACGTGACGTAATGACGCAGTGCCATGCTCGAATTTCCCGCGAAAACCTACCCGTACCACTCAAATTAGAAAACATTATTATAAGCTAACCGTTGTGAATCGGGCTAAAGTAAGGCAATAGTTTTGAACACTGGCTGGTTATGTACTTGCTCAAATATTGATTTCTGATCATTTTTAACCAAAAAAGTTACGGACTGCAGCTTTAATTAAATGTTTTTTTCTCCCACTAATAAAAAGATTTTATCATAAGCTAGCTGCACACTGGAGAGCTGCGTTATAACAGAAAATCAAGTTGGAATTCTAACTGAAAGCGACACTGACTCTGGTTTTTCATGTTTAATATTGTAAAGCTGCTTGATTTAAGGCTATCTATTGCATAAAGTACTAAATAAATAAACGTGATGTGACTGGACTTTACTGGAGTACTGAACTGCAGAGCTATTATGATTATGATTATAATGAAAGAGTTTTTGTTTTTGATTTGTTTTATTTCGTTAAGTAGTCATTTAAAGATTTCTATATATATATTTATCATGTCTGTGAGGCATGTATTCGCTGAGTTTCGGTTCATTTTTGTGAAGCGGTCCTGTTCAAAGACGAGACGGCAGAAAGCGCATCATGTTTGATTTCTTTATTTTATAAAAGCACAATGTTTTGTTGATATTGTGAGTGCACACAGTTATGAATGACGTATTACTCTTACCTTTATGAGCAAAAATGATGGTGTATCCATTGAAAAAAAATGCAAGTGATCGCACTGGCGCCTCCATGTCCTGCAAAGCGTGCTTCAGCTTCCACTCTCTGCGCAAACTATTGGATATAGCGCACATTTATCTAGGTTTAACGTTTAAACATTGTTATATGCTTGAACTGTTTTATATCTATAGATTTTATTTTAGGCAAGTCGTGATGATTTGAGAAGGCTAAATTTATCAAACATAGGGTATGATCAGCTCACTGTCTGCCGCTGGCCGTTTGGTCGTTACTTCGCAAAGAAGGACCGCACACGCATAGAGCAGGATAATACGCACGTTGTCGATAATGTCGAATAATCATTTCAGCCCTACTCTTGACCTCACTTTTGTAACTTTAATAAGAAGAAATATATATTTAATTTACACAGTGAAGAATATGCAGTGTTTTATACATCTGATTACTTTATACAATGTAAGTACCATTTCTTATTTATTTGTTTACTGTAGTTTGTATCCTTTCAAAAACAAGACAAGACTCCCTTCTTGTAGTTATTCAAGCACAAATCCACCTCAACTCCCTCGGGAGCGGTGTTCCTTGGCCCAGATGTCGGATTATATTTCACCTTTGGCCAGGATGTATTGACAATCTTCTCTACAGTTTTAGAAGTTGTGAAAATGTCAACGGGTATGGTTTTGATGAATGAAGCATTTGGGACCACATATCATCATCAATGTATTGTATCCAGAAACTATGCGGCATGGCATGATAACAACTAAAACAATGGCAGCGACTGGTTGCTAGACTTCATGTGTGCGGTTTAGTGAAGAGATAAGCAGTAAACCTGACAGCAGGGGAAAGAGATGGAAAACAATCCTGCCTTTTAGTTAAAAGAGCTAATCGACTTTCTGAATGGGGTGAATAAAAGCCAAGTATACTTTGGTTTTTACGTGTATACCCTATCCGTACAGTGCACAAGACGTAAAGGGCCCAGTGTTTCACAATCAAGTCAAGTTTAGTTGTATAGCACTTTTCACAATAAGCATTGTTTCAAAGCAGCTTTACAGAAAATCATGATTTTAAAGTTTACAATATCTTATAGGAAAGGAAAAGTAATGAAAGGACGTGATGTGTGGCCAAGTATGGTGTCCCATACTTGGAATTTGTGCTCTGCATTTAACCCATCCAAGTGCACACACACAGCACAGTGAGTAGTGAACAAACACACACACACACACCCGTGAACACACACCGTGAACACACACCGTGAGCAGTGGGCAGCCAATGCTGTGGCACCCAGGGGAGCAGTTAGGGGTTCAGTGCCTTGCTCAAGGGTCTCACCTCAGTCGTGGTATTGAAGGTGGAGAGAGTGCTGGTTATTCACTCCCCCCACCTACCCGAGACTCAAACCCACGACCTTCGGGTAACAAGTCCGACTCTCTATCCATTAGGCCACGACTATTTTTTTATTTTTAATAATAAAATATATTTATTATATATGAGCATTTATATACTAGTTTTTGTTGCTGCCACGTGTTTTGAGTTTGAGCGCCGTCAAGTAAATTTTTTATCATCTATTTATCTTAAAATCAATTTTATACACCATCATTTGGTGAACTGAGATATAGTACTATAATGTCTTATTATAATGTTACAACTTACTAGGTTTATCATTTGTCATTTTTTTCCGATAATGTAGATAATCGTCTGTTACCTGACTGTTGACATTGACATCGCGATACGTACGAGACATCGTCGATATACGATAATATCATCATATCGCCCAGCCCTAGTGTCTACCTTTGAGTGCATTCGGTGCAGCTCGAGCTGAAGGCGTGGAGAAGCAGATCCACGACCTGGTGGAGAAGCAGGCCCAGCTGAGGGAGCGGAGAGCCACGCTGGAAACATCCCGGGCCGACACTCACAAGTCCGGGGTAAGTATACAGCGTGCTGCTTACACTCCCACCACCTCTACTCCGTGTGTTTCTCTGCACAGGCCCGGTGCACCCAGGACGCAATCTTCCCAGATGTCCTTCACTCCCCCTCCGCCACCTCCGGTCTTCGAGATCTACACCCGGAACCGCTTCGCTCCCCTCTTTAATATAGTTCGCTGCTAGTAATGGAGGATGAAAGAATTGTTCCAGTTCCAGTTTCAGTGTACAAAGCTGAAGTGTGGAGTCATTTGGGCTTTTAACGTCCACCGCGGGACTGTGGCACGGGCACCGCTTCAGTTCCGCCACTTGCCACGTCCCGTGTGAAGAGCCTTCGCGTGGGGCGCGGCAGGCAGCAGGGTCGCCGCGTGGCTGCAGCTTTCTCTCGTGGTGGGGGCGTTTTGTGCAGTTGGGGTGGTGCTCACATCACGGTCTCCACGATTCCACGCGGAACATAAATACAAACTGAAAAACCGGTGAAATCCAAGTGGAAAGATTCTGAGAATGTTTAACATCTGTATTTAGTTTTTTGTTTTAAAATTGTTTTCTTTAGAAATCCTGCAAGCACTTTATTTTTCATTGATATTAAGCAGATGTAATTCTTTTGTTCAGATCAAAATGTTATGACATTGTATGTTACAATTGTAAACTTAAAATGTGAACCTTTAAAGCAGGGTCTAAAAATATATATGGTCTTTTTATAAAATACATATTATACATTTAACTAAAGGATCCTGAAAGCACTTAAATTTTTTCCCCTTGACTCGTACTGCACAAAAAGTGCAATCAATTGAAGTGCAATCAATTTGACAGTCACCACTAGTGCTGTGTTCAAAATATCGATACGACGATGTATCGTCACAGAGATTTGATGATACGAGTATCGATACAGCTGGCACGTGTGCAGCAGTGGACCGCGCTTAATTTGTTTAAAATTTTACAACGTTTAAAATTGAGTAGAAAAGTGTGAGGTTTCTAAAAAAAGAATGAATAGAGCATATATAGGCTACAACAAGGTTTAATCTGGCTGCAGAGGAACACAACTGGGTTGCCTGATATAAAGAGACGTAATCCCCAAAATAGAGTTTTACACTTGTGCAATACGGAAATATCTGCTAAGTGTGTACTTATCTTTGTCTACTCTATTATCAGAAAAGTGTAATTCTTCAACTGTTCATTTACGACACACAGAGAGAGAGAGGCTGTGTATGTATGAATTACCACCGTTTTGCCGCGTTTCTCTATTAACAGTAAAGTTGTGGCTTTAATTGCTTTAGAAACAATGATGCTACCAGCTCCTTGTTGAGAAAGATAATGCGTTTCTCTATTAACAGTGAAGCTGTGGCTTTAATTCCTTTAGAAACAATGATGTTACCAGCTCCTTGTTGAGAAAGATAATGTAGCTCTTGAGCGATTAAGCTATTTAGTTGATAAAACTGCGGGGCAGCGCTAAAAATTTTGTTCCTGAATGTCCGAGTTCGGCCGCAACGTGATCTGTGTGTGTGACTGAACTTAACATCAAACTGCTTCTGTTTCACACAAATGCTGGCACAGACGTGCATGTTCGGTTAGAGTAGAGTCGCTTTGAACTCGTGCATCACCGCCACGCGAAACGACGTCGCGCGCACTCAAAGCGAGCTTCCGCCAACACAGCGATGATGTCATATTTGCCGCGCGCACCTAAGCGAACTTGCGGAGGCGTCGAGTAAAACAGCCTTGTGTGCGTTAGATACAGTGAAGACCGCACGTTAGTTTCGAACTCTTCTAAGATACGTATCGTATCGTGGCCTCTGTATCGTGATACGTATCGTATCGTGACTTTGCTGGTGATACACAGCCCTAGTCACCACTGATAAGTTACTACTAAATATATTGTAGAAACTTAATTTTCTGTAAAGCTGCTTTGCAAAGATTTGTATAGTGAAAAGCGCCATACAAATAAACTTGAATTGAATTGAACTTATATTAATTTCTTATAGTTGCATTTAACAGATACAATATAGTAACATAATACAGATATAATAATATAAAATATAGTTAACATTTTGCAACTATACAAGCAATCAAGCCATTGAGATGCTATATAGTATATATTGCTCTATACAGATAAAGTTGGATATTATATACTTAACTTTATATTAAGAGCTGGGCAAAAATTAGGTTACTCCTTTTAAAGGTCCACTGAAATCAAAATCAAAGTTGTTTTGGGTGTTAGTATCAATATGTTAGTCTTAAGGTTATCTATAATCCAGCATGCTCCAAAAGAGTGACAACATTCGCTTTTAGAAGATATAAGCATTCAAAGCTTGCAGTTCGTCACTTCCGCCAAAATGGATCAATGATTTCTTTGTCGTCACCTCGTACCTCAGCTTCTCATCAAATCTTCTGACCAATGAAATGCTCTCTAGAATCCGAAGCGTCCCGCCCCCTACACTATAAATAGACGCTGAAGCCGCAGCTGAAATCGGTCACTTATTCACAGAATTTGTATTTTCTGTACGGTGAATGGCACGTAGTGCACTATATAAGTGATAGGGAACAATTCAAATAGTGTAAATATGCTTCCATCGGGGCGAAAGAAGTCTGGTTGAGATTGTGGCTGTCATGCCTTGTCAAATGCGGCTTTACCGAGCTCAACGGCTAGCCCAAGCTGTAATATAAACGAACGTTATTGGTTATTTTAAAAAGGGGTGGGGCTGCTTGGTATGTCCCGCCCTGTCTTCCTGTTTCAGTTAAAATGACGTCAACACATAGAATAACGGTGTGTTTCAAGGCACTTCAGTAGACGTTTAAGTAATTTATTCTGACTTCATTTTAGATCAGTTTTTTTTATCTAACTTGTTTTGAACTTACCATTAAATATACCATATTAATAGAAAAAAACAAAGAGAAAGAAAATATATTCTGTTTTTTATATTAACATCACAAAATGCATTAAACATTACATTACACCAGGTTTTCCCAAACTATGCCTAATGTCATAACTGCAGTGGGTTTGTGAGATGATAAATATCTAATAATTAAATCATAAAAAATGTAAATTAATAATAATAATAATAATAATAATAATAATAATTTAAACACTTGAACACTAAAAATTGAAATATTTAATTTGTTTACCTGCATGTCAATGTGACTATTAAGCAATATTAGAGAACTGTAAACATGTGAATGTGTTAAATTATTTAAATATGAACTAAATTATTTTATTTCAAGGAGTTTGCCTGACAAAAACATTTGGGAATCACTGCATCTATATAATTATATTAACTATATTAATTATCTATATTAATTACATCTAATTATGAATAATTTACGGCAATTGTGTGAATCATATGTAATCATATAATCCATATAAAAGTAACTATAATCTGATTATGAGCATTTTAAAATGTAATATACTCTAATTACATGGAATCTGATTACATAATCCAGGCTACATGTAGTCAGTTACTACCCAGCCCTGTGCGCAATAACATAGTTTACATTTTACAATGACTAAAAGTCAAACAGTCGAGATTTGCTATATAGTATACATCACTTGACCCGAGTACTGTACTGAGTACATTATATGTGGATAATGCTGCATATAATATATATTCTACTTCATATATAGAGCAGGGTGATAATATAGTTATATTTTCTGACAAAACAAAAGCCAAACTGTTGAGGTTTGCTATATACAGTAGAATATTTTGGTATACATTAGTGTACTATATGTATGCGGACAAAGTTGAATGTAATGTATATGCAACTTTAAATATAGAGCTGCTATATAATATATAGATTTGCTGTATAATAGTTATCACTTTACGTAAATGTATGCATGCAGACAAAGTTGGATGTACTATATATCAACTTTTAAAATATTGCTGAAAAAAATGGATGAGACTGAACAACAACAACAACAACAAATTACTGGAGACAGCAACACCCTTACAAAAATTAACCATGGTTTTATTATAGTAAAAGTGTAGTAACCATGTTTTTTTTAGCGTATTGATTACCATTTTAGTAAATGGTAATCAACCATTTATTGATTACACAGCTTTACTACAAATACCATGGCAAACTATGGTTAGTGTAGCAAAACCATGGTTAATTTGTGGTTACTATGGTTTAACTATAGTAACCATGGTTTTTATGGTTTTAGTTGTAGTAAAACCAAGGCTAATTTTCGTAAGGGCAATATTAGATGCCCATGTTGACAAGCGCTTGTGTGAAGGAGTTAAAAGATATTCGCAACTCTAGTTTAAAGAGCACAAAGATATTTTTATTGGCTGTAAATTCTGGAAAGAAACAGCGCAAATGAAAAAAACTTTCTAGCATGCATGTGTTGAACGGCTGTGTTTGCACATGCTATCAAATGGAGTATACTTTGAATACTTTGTTCAACTGCACAATAAGCGTTTGGGTCAAAACTGAAGTATACTTTGGGCTTAAGTGGAAATAACTGCCTGAGGGCGTTTCCAAGATGGCCGCCAAGTGAACTGGCTTGCCATACACGGACTGTGTAAACACAGAAGAAATGGATAGACTGGGTGTTGACTACTGATCAGTCACCTGGACAGGCTTTTTAACAGCCAGGCAATGCGCCAAACTATCTCTCTTTCTCATCATTGATTGATCATCAGTATGTTGCTAACCTTAAGTAAGAGCTAGCCGCACATGCTGGGTCTCTGATGACTTCAATCTATCTCTTGCCATTTTAACTGCTAACAGGAGGCCACGACCACAGTTTTGTTCTCTTTACATTGACAAAGATACACATCACTTGTGAATTTTCAGCGTAGAGGACTGGAAAATCCTGTGAGGATTAAAGAAAAAGCATATAAACATGCTAACAGGTGTTCCAGCTTCTCCAGCTGAATGATACAACAGTCTGACTAGCCCACAAATGGTTCTCTCCAGTCAGATGCATGAGTTAAACTACTGGACAGTAAATTGTGTTCCTCTTTCTAGGAAAAAGCTCACATTTACCTTTGGTCTGTGAAATCACACAGATGAAATCCAGTATTTCAGTAGGAATCTGTGTGATTGGGAGTGTGTGAGGTCATTTTTTTATTATTTTTTGATACTGTGATTGCTAAATTCACTTGTAGCTTTTAAAATGACTAATTTTAGTTTTTACTGCTTTATTTTTAATTAATTAAATTTTAATATTAGCCCAATTTCCCTGCGTTGACCAACAGAAAATTGCTTGGTTTGAAAGTGATTTCTGTGTGAGCAGTGCTTCATACATTGCTACACTATCAGACAATGGACCTTTTTTGTGCACAAAATTTCAGTGCTACAGTATATGTAATTGCTGAAACTGAAATATAAATGACTTGATTTTGACATTTTCCAAAGAAAAAGCAAGTGGTGCTTGCCTGTATAAAATACTGTAGATGTTTGAGGTATCAACATTTTGGCTTTTGCGATAAGCCACTATTCGTTTTCATGCTATAATCAATAAATGGCTAATATTAAACTTAAATAATTTAATAAATTAAAAATAAAACACTAAAAACTAAAATCTATAAGTGAATTCAGCCATCACAGTATCATTATTTTAGTATAATTAACAGTGTTGGGGAAAGTTACTTTTAAAAGTAATGCATTACAATATTGCGTAACTCATTACGTTACTTAGTTACTTTTTATGGAAAGTAATGTGTTACATTACTTTTGCGTTACTTTTTAAATATGAGCAGGGCTTGATTGTTTTTAATATAAGAAGTTCTATTTATAGCAAACGTAAAAGCCCTTTCACACCAAAAAGTGTAATGAATAAACCTCAGGCTGAAGGAAAAGTAAATTCATGTCTGTACAACGCAGGAGAAGAAACACTCTTCAGCAATAAAAAAACAATGAAGCACAATTGTTAGTTTATCTAAAGTCATTTTTGCTTATTAGTATGGTTGAACTGGATCATCAAAGGTCAGCAGCAAAGACATTGGTTAATAAAATGGGATTAGATACATTTGTGTTATTTAACATATTTAATTATTGCAGGTTTGCGTCATATTCTGAGTTTGCATTTCACTGTTTTAATTCATTTTGATGAATACTAAATCTGTTTTTTGTGAGTGGGATGAATTAATGCACATTCACATTTAGTCTAGAACTACAGTAACATCATGTTCACACAGCGCACACAATGCCTCTGTACTTCTGATATCTCCCAATATGGGGACAGGAGACTTGCCAGTCAATAAATGGGAAAACAAAGTAACTGGCGTTACTTTTTTGAAAAAGTAACTCAGATACTTTCTTGTAAATTAAAAAAGTAATGCGTTACTTTACTAGTTACTTGAAAAAAAGTAATCTGATTACATAACTCGCGTTACTTGTAATGCGTTACCCCCAACACTGATAATTAATATACGATTATAGTGTCTATAATGTTTTTCCTTTAATTATTATATTTTCAGTTTTTATTTTTATTTTAAAGTCTTTTGTCCTTTGTCTATTTTATTTGTCATTGTTTATTTCTATCTAGCTTTTTATTTCACTTTTAGTTTTTAGTACTTCAAATTAAATTTAGCTAATTGCCAAACAAAAATTTGAAATGTTAGCTTAAGTTTTTCATTTAATATATTTCAGCTTTATTTAATTTTCTTTTTTTTTTTCAATAGTTTTAGTATAAGTTTTAGTTAACAATAACAACACTGCACAGTATTACAATGTACAGTATGAAAAACATTTATTTTAAGATTTGCTAAAGATTACATTCAACAGTGTTATTAAATTATTGATGTTTTTAAAGATTAACTTTAAGTGAACATTAGTAATTTAAATGTAAAAATACAGGAAATGACCACAAACAATTTAATATCCAATATCAAAATACCAATAAATTCGAAAAACTCTAAAAATGGGCCATTAACCAATATGGCAGTGGCGAGCGGTGACTTTTTTAACCGGGTATGCTGAGTGATTTCGGTTTTTAGGACACGCAAAAGGGATCACAGATGACAAGAGAAACACTGTGACAGGTGTCGAATTAAAAGTATGCACATTTCCTACCTTATTTTTAAATGAAATTCATCTCCAATCCTATTTCTATCCTTTCAGGTTTATTCATTCAGAGAAGGACTTCAACTGTAAGCGACACGAGCATACGCAAAACAAGATGTTTGTTATTATTAAAATTTTATATAGGCCACGTTTTTATTTAAAAAAAAATTAAAAATCATTTTACGTACTTATTCCTAACTCTTTAAGCTTTAAGTTACATTTCAAATGACAAGGGAGCAACTTATAATCATGTTTATATGACTTATCCAGTGAACTTATTCTCTCAAATGGCCTGGGTATGCGGAGCATTCGCAGCTTATATGGATGAACGCCACTGCAATATGGTACTGACATACTGTGTCACAGTCAATGTCCAGGCAGCCATACCACCATCTTTGTGTATCTCAAGCCTGGAAAAGCTCCTTCTACCATCATCCCGGGACTACTGGGGGTAAAAACACAATCAAATGGGTCAACAGGACAGTTACATTTTATCTAACAGTCCCTGGAACATGGTCATCTCCTGGTGGCACAGATTTACTTCCAACACCTCGTCCCCCTGACAGACAAGCAAAAACATGGATACTTCCTCCCATTCACCCCTCCATGTGTCGATTCACATTGCTGGAGTTTTTCTCCACAAATGTGAGTAAAGAAAAAAAAATTACAAAATGATACCATGTAGGTTCCCGCTGGACCACAAAAGGTTTGTCATCAGGGGCTGAAGACCTCCTACATGAGACTTGTCCCAGGAGGGGATATGGAAAGGCAACAGGCATGGAACAAACCAAACTCCCCGTGAAGAAAGGAAGATGTGGGATGTCTTTAAAAACACCTTCCACTGACATACAACAGCACAGGCAGCGACTCCATGGGGCTTTTTCACCAGAATTTCTGTATGAACAACATAATACAGGAAACAAATAGTGGGCTGGTATTGAAGTAATACAAAAGACGTATTTTCATAACAAGCCACTTTTAAAAGCATTGTAATAAATCAGCAGGTGGTGCTGACTATAATCCACATTGGATCAGAAAACTGCATAAAATCGCAGCTACATATTCATGGTCCAGCATTAATTGGGCTATAGCAGAGGTTGATGGTCCATAACAATACAGCATACAGCCAAAACAGCTAAATAAGCCAGATACCCCTTTAAAAAGCCCCTTTAAAGCCAGATCTGCCTTTCGAATTACACAGTACAGAACTTCAGCGTTTATAACTTTAAAGGTCAGCTAAAGCCAAATTCCTCTGGAGTGCATGTTATGGTTCCTCTTGCAAACATGAGATTACAAAGCTCTCTGCTGGTTAATCAGTGGGTTTCCCATGTTTTATCACTTTAAAAATGCAGCAGCGAGTCAAATTCCAACCCTCCCCGATTCTTTACGACTGTTTTAAAATGACACACTGGCTTAATAAGGCTGTATTTGCACATCTTGAGATTTAATTGGACTTCAGGTCCTTCTCATGTGCAGAAAGAGGCGGTGGTTGATGTAACTCTTCAGATAGAACTAGGAGCACTTAGTGTCAGTCCATTTACTGCTAATGAAGCAAATTTGGCACTACGGTTTTAAGTTGGACTTATGCCCGGCACAGCTGCTTCTGTCCTCATTAACGGCATTAGTTTAAACGCTAGTAGATGATTGTTTTAATTAAGATGGTAGCAACTGCTGTGATCACAACATTTACAACTTTCAAATGGAATTTATTGGAAGATGTTACCTGCAATTGTGATGCCAAGAACATCCGACTTGAATAAAATTACATAACAGTGGTGGTTGCTAGGACATGTTAAGGTGTTTTGAGTGGTTTCAGAATCTTGCTGTGTGGTTGCTAGGTTGTTCTGGATACTTTCTAGGCCATAGGGATCTCTAGGAAATCTAGGGATTTTTTTTCATAATGTCATTGCCCAAAAGGCAAAACTGTGCAGAAGGTCCACGAGCCGGGACTCGAACTCGGGACGCCCAAAGCATAACAGCGCCACAAGGCTATCGGCCTTTTTTTTACTTTATGGTAGTTCAATGTTTATTTTATGAAAGTTACTTAAAAGTAGTTTCACAATATTTGCTTTACTGTACAGGTTGGATGTTTGCCATGAGAGATCAAACCATACAGAAGGACAGTCACTGAAACAGACCCTATGCAAGACACACCTGTGTGGCTCTGTAAGCAGCGAACACCTGGAGCCAAACACAGAAGAGAAACGAGCTGTGCTCTGACTGCAAGCCACAAAAGCATTAATGACTCGCCCAAACCAAACAATTCAATTCAATTCAATTCAATTCAATTTTCATAGCAGCTCCTCCTCTGTGTGAAGGAAGGCACATGGCTTGAGCAACAACAGGGAGGGCCGCGGTTTGGAGTACTCCAAAACACACATTTCCAACAAACACCCCACACCTCGTCTTTTAGAGGAAGTCATTCTCTCTGACGCCCCTCATAACGGAACGAGATAACAGTGGAAAAGGAACCGTCGAATCTACGAAGGAGTTGCTGGTCCAGCCTTTTGATATGAATGAGTTTTGGAGTGATTCATGCTAACAAACCGCAAGTATGAGGCTGGACCACAACAGCTGGGCTGACCATGAGACCTCCAGAACAATGAGCTAGCCTGACACCGCTCCAACTCACACAGAAAGACCTCAGTTGACCTTGGAGATCCATTACGTGGAGCAGCTCTGCAGCTGGGTTATAGATGACTGCAAACATGCTAAGAAGATGCTATCATTCAAATGGGAATAAAGCTCAAATTAAATTAAATAAAAATATTAGTTCACAAAAACTACATATGTTGCCTTGGCGAATAACTGAAATATGTTGAAGTTGAAGCACTGGAAACAAATAAAAACTGAAACTTAAAATAACTGAAAATGAATTTAAAAACCTAATTATTAAATAATAAATAATAAACCTGAACAGTAATATTTAACAAAACTAAAAATACAATAGTAATAATAATATTAAAAAAAGAATATCACATAAAACACTAGGGCAGCAAAATCAAAGTTTATGTTTACATACTATATGTGTGTGTACTGTGTATATTTATTATGTATAAAAAATATTTGTATGTATTGCATGTATTTGTATGCAAACACTTGTATACAGTGTTAATTTCGTTGACAAATAATTTGTGTCATAATTTTCGTCAACGACATTTTTTTCACCGACAACAACGAGACGATAACGAACTAAAACTCTTTTTGAATGACTAAAAAACTATGACGAAAATCTATTGACATTTTCATCAACGAATAAAAACTAGACGAAAATGTTAGGGAGGGATGATTTAGGAAGAGATTCATTCAGAACGAATCTGCTGCATAGTTACGAGGTTAGATGCATTCATATGAACCAGCGGGACATAAGCTAAAATACACTTGCTGCACGTCTCATAAAACGTTCAAAAATGTCAATATGTGGGAGTAAGAGAAGAGCAGACATATGGATGAATTTGACGAAGCAAGAGAGCACTCGATTCGGTCCGGTCTTCAGAGCGCAGACACTGAAGCATACTACACACACAGAAAGCACGTCTCACAGTGCGCAAGTACCCTTTCGCATTGCATGAACGGAGAATTACACACAAAATGATGTCGAATTGTCCGTTTTGACGAGTATTCACGTAAACACAGTTGATTA
>NW_015641030.1:510195-511078 GCF_001515625.1 Sinocyclocheilus rhinocerous | reverse complement strand
TACATTGCATCCATTGCAGCTGTGCATTCGTTTTTAAAGGGACAGCAGCCTTATTTAGTTTATTTAATGTATTTGCTATTGTCCGAGTCATTGATTTTAATCAAGCAACAACAGAAAGACAGAAAATCCCGCACTGCTCTTGACTGAATCACTTTAGTAACCCTAAAGATTAATCTAAATTTATTTATATAAATAAAAATGTCTGCTTGAAAGAATGAAGAATATGGTAAACAAGTTGCTATAAAGAATGCATAATTAGCCTATATAACCATTGGTATTTCATTAATAAAAAGACCATGTTCTTGTTCTTTATGAGAAGTGGTTTTATTTAATTTTAACATAAAGGCATGTTGTGTGTCACCGCAGTTAAATCAGTGTCTATCATGATAAAACCTTAATATCAAAACTATTATAATGAGTTTGGAAATTTTAGAGAAATGCTTAATAAATGCACTGTAACTAAACCCATTAGATTTTAGCCGACTAAATTTACTGTAGATTTAAGCATACTTTCCCAAAAGAACGCGCCGAACGTCCAAAAAATAAGACAACATGTTATTGCGGACTGCTCTACACGCCTCTACTACGCGAGCTTTAATGAGTGCGGTTGCCAGATATCAATAGTTCAAATCCCCGAATCAGAGCTTGTTACAATCATACATTTTCTGCCCAGTGTTTTGCTTATTTTAAGCAATCTGGCAAACATGCGCACGCGCTCGCTCCTCATTGCGGAAGCACTGATCCGATCACCGATGATCTGAAAACATTAAAGGGGTCATAATTTGTTTTGGGGGTGTACTAGAACATGCTCTCATGCTTGGTGGTTCGAAAAACGCATATATTTTTTTTTACATAATTTACATTACTACACTGCCTTTCTCCC
>NW_015641030.1:503579-510134 GCF_001515625.1 Sinocyclocheilus rhinocerous | reverse complement strand
TCTTCTTCGTCGTCTCGTCTGATGCACTCACTCAACCAAGCGTTCTAACCACAACCTCGCCCCTCCCCACCCCCCAACCATTCAAATTTCCATAGGCGGGAATTATTTTAATGATATTCTAAAGGGCCGCTTTGTGATATCACAAAATCCGGAAAACACATGCTGTAGTCCAAATTAGCCGTTCGTTGTAGTTCTTGAGAAGGGATTTTTAAAAAACTAAATATCTCCCTTTGGAGTGGACTTTGAGATTTGTAAGTTTGAAGATCTTTTTTATGCCCAAACATACACACTGACTAAAATTCAAAAAGTGAAAAAGCATAATAGGACCCCTTTAATAAATGCATTACACTGTAACTAAACCAATTCGATTTTAGCCGACTAAATTTACTGTAGATTTAGTCGACTAAAATCTTATGATATTTAGTCGACTAAAACTAGACTAAAACTAAAAACAATTCAGATGACTAAAATAGGACTAAAACTAAATGGCATTTTAGTCAAAAGACTATGACTAAAACTAAATCATAATTTGCTGTCAAAATTAACACTGCTTGTATATAATTTATATTATATATACATATAAATATTTGATATATAAATCTAACATACTTTTCCTTAATATATAGGCCTACATGTATGTGTGTGTATTTATAATAAATATACACAGTACACACCCATATAGTATGTTAAAAAAAACTTATTTTGAATCGATTAATCGCGATTAATCATTTTACAGCCCTGTAAAACACATAACAAAATTACTAATAATTAAACAAATGAAAATTAAAACTCAAAATCTCACTCAAAATATTAATAAAAACTATTATAGTGTAAAATATAAAAATGTCACTGGTAACGCATCAGTTATGCTTATTTAAAAACACTAATAATTGAATAACACTCTTAAACCTTTAATAAACCTCAAAATAAACATACATTTTCCATACTGTACATTATAAATATTGAAAATATATACATATATTTATATTTAACATTCATTATTATATTATATTTTATTATTGTTATTTATTATTATCATCATATACTTAGATAATTATTTATGTAATAATAAATAAATACATTTCAAAATGATACTGAATACTATATCTAGAGACTAAAATATAACTCATTTGACTAATAAGCACTTATAATACCCTAGCAACCACCCCTAGAAACCACATAGCAATGCAAAAATGACACTCAGATGACCTTGGGAATCACATAGAAAACATCTTGGCAACACCTACGCATTTCAGAGGCGACATTTGCTCTTCATTAAAAGTAAAAATCTTTAAAAAACAAAATAGTGATCCATGAGGTATTAAAAGCATAGGCTATTACATTAAAATGAAAGTTACAGAATCGTGAAGCGTTCCGCAGTAACCTAAGAGCTGCACATAAACCTCTGCTTTATGAGTTACCGCCAATTTGTTCTGTTGACACAATTTTCTGCCTGAAGGCCTCGAACAGAAGCAGGGCCGGGGTCATTTCTGCATTTGATACTGATATTGGGTAAATAAGTGATTATTCTGGCAGCTGCTTATGAGAGGAAGTCCAGCACCCTAATAACAGCACTTTTATTAAATCGTTTATGAACTGTGGATTCTGGCAGCCTCATGGATGTGCGTCTGGACGCAGACATCATATTGCTGGAATGCTTAATGGATTCTCCAAAGAGCTGTTTGGTAGGCTTCTATAAAAGTACAGTACTGGACACTAGTTAATGATTACTTGCGTGTGAAATTACTTGATTATTAATGTTACATCATACAGAAAGTAACTGGAGGTTCACTGCTATTGCTGGCCTAGTTTTCAGCTATTCATCTCTTGTAAATTCAGTGGCTGGGTAATGTCTGAATTCTTGCACTCCAGGCTTCCTTTTAGCGAGCATCATCAAGTAGTTGTTTAATTAGATATTAAATATTTAATTAAATATGTAAATAGAAATATCTGAATGAAATGCATTACCATTTAAAAGTTTGGGCCAGTAAGATTTTTTTTAAATGTTTTTGAAAGAACACAATAAAAACATGAAATATTAAAATTTTAATATCTTTAAATATATTTAAAATTTTTGATGTAATATATTCCTGTGATGGCAATATTGAATACTCTGCAGTCATTACGTGATCCTTCAGAATTCATTCTAATATGCTGATTTGGTGCTCAGGAAACATTTCTTATTATTATCAATGTTGAAATATTGATAAGAAGCTGCTTAAAATGTTTGTCAGGATTCTTAGACGGATAGTAACATTCTTAATGTTTTTACTGTCACTTTCAATCAATTTAATGGGTCTTATATCACTGAATAAAACGATACATTTCTAATGGTCTTTAAAACCCAAACTTTTGGAGAGCAGTGTGCATTCTATACATCTTTGAATTTCTTAAAAGTTATCAATCAATTAGCACTATATTTAAAATCATGCTTCTTTTAAGAACTGATACATTTATACATTTGGAACTCAAACTATGATTAAGTGAATCTTTTTCATTACTATTTAATCCTTTCGTTAATTAATCACACGAAACAAATTTTGTTAAACACTTTTAAATAAATTAAATATAATATTTGATGCCAATCAATTAAAAAAACAATCAATTTACTGTAGAACAATGTTAGATAAAGTTGACCTGAACTATTTAACCAAAAACTTGATATAAAAAGGTTTAGAAATTCTGAACTTATTGGAAAGAAAAAGAAAAGAGTGGGTTAGAAATAGCACATTATTGGTTAATTAAAAAAAATCTTTCAATTCTACCCTTTGATTTAAAATTTTTGATGTAATATATTCCTGTGATGGCAATATTGAATACTCTGCAGTCATTACGTGATCCTTCAGAATTCATTCTAATATGCTGATTTGGTGCTCAGGAAACATTTCTTATTATTATCAATGTTGAAATATTGATAAGAAGCTGCTTAAAATGTTTGTCAGGATTCTTAGACGGATAGTAACATTCTTAATGTTTTTACTGTCACTTTCAATCAATTTAATGGGTCTTATATCACTGAATAAAACGATACATTTCTAATGGTCTTTAAAACCCAAACTTTTGGAGAGCAGTGTGCATTCTATACATCTTTGAATTTCTTAAAAGTTATCAATCAATTAGCACTATATTTAAAATCATGCTTCTTTTAAGAACTGATACATTTATACATTTGGAACTCAAACTATGATTAAGTGAATCTTTTTCATTACTATTTAATCCTTTCGTTAATTAATCACACGAAACAAATTTTGTTAAACACTTTTAAATAAATTAAATATAATATTTGATGCCAATCAATTAAAAAAACAATCAATTTACTGTAGAACAATGTTAGATAAAGTTGACCTGAACTATTTAACCAAAAACTTGATATAAAAAGGTTTAGAAATTCTGAACTTATTGGAAAGAAAAAGAAAAGAGTGGGTTAGAAATAGCACATTATTGGTTAATTTAAAAAAATCTTTCAATTCTACCCTTTGAATTCCAAAAATGTGTTGACATTTTTTTTTTTTTTCAAAACAGTGAGAAAGTGCAGAAAAGGGGAAACATTTTCAGAACCTTTGAATTGAGGCTCAACAGCATGTGCCTGGCTTGGCAACTTGAAGAGCTTAACTGTCAAACTAAGTAAGTGTTAAATGGACAGATGCAAACAGTAATTCACAAAGCACTCTTTGGTGAAGGGTGTTTAAAATGATACCTAACTGTTTTCTCAGTGTTTTATAAATTCCTGTGAGGCCTGAAGATTTCTTCTGCAAATTTCATTATGCAGGGCACTATTTTGGGCATAAGAGTCCATTTATGTCTATCTTAAAGGGTTAGTATACCCAAAAATGAAAATTGGCTTGTGTTTTACTCACCCTCGAAGCATCCTAGGTGTATATGACTTTCTTCTTTCAGACGAATCCAGTCGGAGTTATATTAAAAATTAGGCCCGATACTGAGCTCCTGTACTCGTACTCGTACTCGTTAAATATTTGATAAATGAAGTTAACCAACTAACATTATACATACTCTTTTGGTTTCTGTACCCAATATTAAAAAAATTTACAAATGCAATAAAAATATTGGTATCGGTACTTGGTATCGGCAAGTACCAAAAATAAAAGTATCGGTATCGGGCGAGTACTGGAAAAAGTGGTATCGGTGCATCCCTATTAAAAATTGTCCTGGCTATTCCAAGCTCTATCATTGCAGTCAGCGGTTGTTGCAGTTGAACAGTCCACAAGTCGTCAAATAAAGCACTTCCGCCGCGTTCCGGCGGAAGGCGTATGACGTATGCGCAGCGCACGCGCCTCGGAGATATTCTAGTCTCGCGAAAACACAAGCCAATTTTCATTTTTGGGTGAACTAACCCTTTAATGCCAGTCCTGGGGCCTCATTTATAACCGATGCGTATGCACAAAACCAGCCCTGAAAGAGGCGGACGCCACTTCCTACGCAAAAGTTGGGATTTATAAAAACAAACTTGACTAGAAAATTTGTCGTGCACATGCACGCAAACTCTGACCCATGCGTACGGAATCATTTTCCTGGAGTGAGAAAATTTATGAAATAAAAACAATGATTTTAAGCTCTGTTTTCATGTCCATATACACATTTACATTAAATATTCCACTCTCATTAATGGAGATAAGGACTGAAATGACAAAGTCCTTTACGCAGAAGTTAAACCAAAATGATTTGAATTTAGACATATTTGTAGTGGATGCGCTTGATCACTTTTCCTCTTTTAATGACAGCGAGGAGTGCTATAGGTGCACAATAATTCACCTTTAAACTAAACTGCAGATCTCATGTTATGAGAAAATATTTTTTAGTGAGAACAATGATCAATGATGTGCACTTACTTCGATATCATGGCGAACTCTGCTGGATTCGGTATATGGTGATTTCAGGGAGGAGGCGGGGTGGAGATGTACGTACACACAATCTTCCCCTGACTGGGATTTATAAAGGAATTTTTGCGCAGGTTCTGGCATACAAAATCTAGCTTTTGAGCGTACGTACACTTTTAGGACGAAATCTACAGAGAGTTTTATAAATGAGACCCCTGGTCACCAGCTTTATCTTTGGCATGCCTGACAGTGACGGACATCATTCCTACAATATGACTCAAATGTTACAGGAAAGATAAATCAATTCCAGTGAACAAAGATTTCCCCTTTGACCAAAATTCAGTTCGATGAGAAACCACGAAATACTGAAAACAGGAAAGATAGTGTACTGACTAAACAATGTATTCTTTGTAGCAAAAGTGTGGTTGGTTGAGGGAGTATGTGTTGAGAAAAGCGCCATCCTTTTACCATCTTATCTTGCCAACAGCCATGCCACAAACATAAATCATCACTTGATTTCCCAGTACCCTTATAGCAGTGGTTCCCAAACCTGACCTGGAGGACCCCCTGCCCTGCACATTTTGTATGTCTCCCTAATCAGACACACCCAATTTAGTTCTTGCAGTCTCTACTAACAAGCTGATGAGTGGAATCAGGTGTGTTAGATAAGGGAGACATACAAAATGTGCAGGGAAGGGGGTCCTCCAGGACAGGTTTGGGAACCACTGCCTTAGAGAATATTTATAAAAGGAGAAGCAGGTGCCAAAACTGAGCTAAGAAAAGCCTCCGACTAAAAATGAAACAATTGTTGGTTGTCATGAAAGACCAATCTCATTCTGAAGGCCATACCATAACAGGTTTCAAAATTACATTTCTTTCTCTCTATCTCCGCTCTTCGGTGTAGGGTTGTGTGGTACATAGTTGAAAAAAGTCAATTTTAAAGTTGATCAAAATATAACACTATTCATACACAGTCCAGTCAGTGTGAAGTGAAACATGAAAAGTAAATGGTGTAAAAATGCATTGCATGTTTTGACAATGAAAATTGTGTTGATTCTGACAATTAATCATAGATATTTATTATGATTAAAAAGGCACCGAAATTAACTCTTCATATATATATATACACTGGCAAGAATTAAAAAGTAATGCAATTTATAAACTTTAGTGACGATGTGACACTGCCTCGATTGTGCAAGTGACAATTCCTGTGTCAACTGTGCAGCGTGCAGCTCGCTTATAGACAGACGCGATGTGTGGTGATTTGAAGACATTTGCGCAGTTTGAGAGAGAAAGAGAGAGCGCGCGTGGTGATTCACTCACACTGTTTGTGAAATTACATCTCACACAAGTTTTTCAAATTACTTTATAAGTTATTTAATGAAGAAATATGAAGGTGAGTGTCTCACCTTCAGCATTATAATTATTTCACCTGCGCCGGACAGAGACTGAGACGGTGCCGCTGCATGTCATGCCAAGCCTTTCATGGCAGCGTCATCAGCTTGAGATCGTTTTTTTTAGATCGGCCTTTTTAGAGACCGCCGATCAAACATCCCAACGTGATTATATGCCGATAGTGATCGGTAGCCGATCAATCGGAGCACCCCAATATATATATATGACTATATATAAATCTCTTTATAATTATAAATAAAAAATAAAATTTTTCCTAAATATATGCATGCTTGCGTGTGTGCGCGCGCGCGTGTGTGTGTGTGTG
>NW_015641030.1:498777-503518 GCF_001515625.1 Sinocyclocheilus rhinocerous | reverse complement strand
GCGGTACTGAACTGCAGTGGAAACGCAAACCGTGGCGAGCCGAACCGTGCCGTACTGAGCCATGCCGAGTCGTACCACGCAGTGGAAAAGCGCCATAAGACTTTTTCTTGTACACAAAAGGCCTATTTCTCTCAAATATTGTTCACAAATCTGTCTAAATCGGTGTTAGTGAGCACTTCTCCTTTACCGAGATAAATCCATCCACCTCACAGGTGTGGCATATCAAGAGCCATTTTTTGCTGCGGCGCCTGTGGAGCAGTTGGGGGTTCGGTGCCTTGCTCAAGGGCACCTCAGTCGTGGTATTGAAGGTGGGAGAGAGCACCTCTCATGCACTCCCCCCACCTACAATCCCTGCCGGTACGAGACTCAAACCCGCAACCTTTGGGTTACGAGTCCGACTCTCTAACCATTAGGCCACGACTTGCCCGAACAAGAACAACAAGAATAACAAGAACACTGTAAAAAGTGTTACAGAAGTAATATAATGTCATTTTGAAGATTTAGATTATTAAGCATGTTTACATTGACAGTTACAATCGTGCTATAATGGGTTTTGTGTAGATGAGTCTCCATCTCTCTGTGTGAATATATGTGACACAATGTGTAATCAAATATTTGATATGGACTACTATGATATCCTGCTTGTGTTGCTTTCATCGCAGTCGTTTGTGGGCATAACAGCAAGGCCAACTTGAGTCTGATAAATGTATATACATGTTGGATAAAGACTGAATGATTTTAATTGGACTAAAGTGCTTACATGTTAAAAAGACAAATTTAAACATTTAAAGTGCATGCATTTTCATTCTGTGTGTCCATTCTCATTCAGACTTTGACACTTGCAGTCACACATCTTTTTTATTGCATAGATTAATCTGATGTGTTGAGGCAAAGTGATTTGTTTATTATCTAAAAGTGACGTGATGCATGGCACAGAGCCTTGCGTGGTGTTTCTGTTTTCCCAGATATATGATTCATTACCTGGTACTACGTCCTGGTACATTTGACATATCGTTAAGCTTTAGGTTTTTACTCCAGTTTAAATAGCTTCGTACACACACTTATATACTTAATACTTATATACTTATTTATTTATATATACACACACGCACAATAAATATTAAGCAGCACAACTGTTTTCAACATTAATAATAAAAATTTTTGGAGCACCAAATCAGCTCCAAAAAATGATTTGGTGATCATCAGAATGATTTTAAACATATTAAAACAGAAAACATGTATTTTACTGTATTTTTGATCAAATAAGTGCAGGCACGGTGAGCATAAGAGACTTCTTTTAAAAACATGAAAACCAACCCACAATTTCAGTTGGAATGGAGCATTTACATGACATTTAAAAAAGACAAATTATTACTAAAACTAAACTTTTAAAGTGATCATAAATGCACTTTTTTAACGTATTTGAATAAATTTGATTAATATTTCTCTGTGGTCCGCTTATAAAGTTAGTACAGTTTTGTTTTTGTTTTTTTTAGTTTATAGATTTACTTAAATAATACAAACAAAAAAAGCTTTCATTTAGTTTTCATGACCAGAAAAATCCTTCAGAGGGATATGCAGAGCTACACCAAGCTAAGAACAGCACAACATTTTACTCTTACTATTTAGGAATAACAGTATCTATCCCACATCCTCTTTATTAACTCGGCCTGTCACGTCATAGTGTATTCAAATATATTAATCTGTCTACAGAAGCACATATCAAGCTTACTCTGATTTCAGAACTCAGTATATACGGTATCTTAAAAGATTCCTCATGATATGATCCCTTTAATTACCACTGCATAAATCAAAATACATTTTTGCTAATCAATACCCTTTCTGATTAAAGCATATTCAGATATACCTGTCAATGCTCTCAATCTCATAATCCCTCAATTCACTGCAGCCATGCCATTATTCTTCTCCATAATGAGCAGTACAGACACAACATCGATATTTTAACAAAACCATAAATTAGAGAGCTGTAATTAAGCGACTCTGTGTTTAAATTATGTGAGGCCTGTAACACCTCTGAGAGGATCTGTGTTGAAAGTGGAGAGTGCAAAAGCCTTACGAGTATAATTCATATGCAACACCCTTAATATCTACAACAGTCCCCCACGGTGGTCTCCGGCCAGGCTTCGCACCAAAATGATGTAATCGCACAGAGGATCCGATTTACTTTGGCTCCTTGTTGTATTACTATTTCAAAGACTACATCATAGAAATTCTAGATGTGCAGCGGAGAAACATATATAAAAAAAGATTTTTCAATAAAATCACTACACGCAGGCCCTTTAACGCTTTTTGATATCAGGTTGAGATCTTAGCATTACAAGACTCAGGTTTCTCACCTCACAGTGTCCATTGAGCTTCAATCGAAAGCAAATGTCTAAATATAAGCTTCAAATGACAGCAGGATTAAGGTGTAATGTGCTTCTTGTAATGTAGTGTAATTTTCCGATTAGCGTCAACGTTGCTTCTCGCTGTTCATTCCTTTTAGCTGATGAACACGTCAGTGTTAGCGTGTTTCTTTTCATCCTCGCTGGTTTATCTGGAATAAACCTGACTAACAAATAGCAAATCCAAGTTTGCAGAAACATAAATTAGATGTTGTAGATTCTGAGCTAAATGTGCCATCAAATGCTAGACATATGAAAGATTGAAAAATAAGTATTTAATTTGATATTTTGCAGCACAATTCCAATGGGACAGATGCTAAGGTGGACAGGTCATGTGACATGACTTCAGCTTCAAAAACCATGAGCAAAACTTTGCAAGGTTCAACAAAACACAACCCAGGCTACATTAGATACGAGTTCACTTGTTCATGGCGATCACAATGTGTGCTGTGAATTATTGCCTGTCAAGAGCACGAAACCATCAAAATTGAAAATATACTGTATTTAGAAACAAACCACTCAAACTATGCAGACTAGTCAGTTTTTCCAAAAGAAAGCTGTGGGATCTGAGCACATCATAGCATCATCCAAACACATGGCAATATTAATCCTTTTCAATATTTCGTATTAAGAGCAGTTGTGTTTACTTTTAGGTTTCTGTTAGTGTGCTGGGTTGCCTTTCGATGTCCATCCAGTGTAAAATATGGATAAGTCAAGCAAAAGTCTGAAGTCATAAGGCCCGAGGAAAAAAATAGGGCAATAGTGCCACCTAATGGTAATGAGCAGAACTTTTCTTTATGTTCCCATAAGTTGTCCTCATGGCCAACAATCAAAGCTTAGCACAAAATCACAGATCAGACATCATCATTGAAATGTTGAATACAGTGGTCGATCTCTAAAATCAGACAGCCAATATGAGTTCACTTAAATGCACTCCGTGGTTTATATGTTTGTTATAACACCACTGTGACACCACTAGGTGGCAGCAAAGGTAAATAATGCATCTACCAGAACCATACTAGAATTCTAACATTCATTCACTACAATAACAGTTCCAGGTAGGAATTTTAAAGAAACATGATATCAACTTTCAGCACTGAAACGCTTCAGAGACATTGAAGTCCTAAGAAGCATCACATATGCACAGGCTGAAGGACGTACCTCTGGTTGAACATTCCTCTAAAGTTGTAATTGGCTCTGTAGTTGGGAATGGGTTTGGGGTCCAGGGGTCTGTAGATAGCTGGCTCCCCTCGCTTCATGGCCAAGCCATTCAACTCCACTGTAGGAGTGATGCTGCCTGCAAAAAGGAAATAGATGGATCATATTGTATAAAATGAAAAATATTTTATCATCCTTCATTTGACTATAATATTTATAGTGCCTAAACTTTCATTTTGATTGCTTCAAAAAAACAAGTGCAAACAAATGATCAAACTATAACTGGCTGCTTTACAATACCACCCTGGACCCCCGCTGAATGTATGATTTTCTGATTAAAGCATACATAATAAAATTAGCGATGTGCAAGACTAGTCAGCTAGTTAAATAAATGTTACTGCTGTCATTCACTGCAGGTTCAGAGATATGTCCACTCAGAAGATGAGCAAGTTGAGGGAGTATTTTGACTTAGAAGAAAATGTATTGGCTTTGCATATCATGTCAAACTAGCTTATAACAATTAAGCTTGCTTATAAGCTTGTTATATTACCGGTTATGAGGGACAATACGGTATTACATTTTTATACAGGTTTAAAGGGAAAATATGATGAATTTAACCTACTTGACAAAAACAGACCATATATCAATATCCAAACAAACAGAATACCCTTAAGTAAAGCTTCCCGGTACACGTCAAGTTTTCAGATTTTCAACAGAAATGTAAAAATCTATTGTATTTTCTTTTCAGTTTCCATACTTTTTTAGCATTAATTTCCCGTTTCTTCCCCTT
Source organism: Sinocyclocheilus rhinocerous (assembly GCF_001515625.1). NCBI lineage: Eukaryota > Metazoa > Chordata > Actinopteri > Cypriniformes > Cyprinidae > Sinocyclocheilus > Sinocyclocheilus rhinocerous. The sequence continues at coordinate 499,165 of NW_015641030.1, read as the reverse complement.
TTTTCAGTTTTTTTACCCATTTCTTTGCATACATTGAGTGATCTCTCACAAATTGCTTGGTTCCTCCTTTGTAAGTCAATTTGGATAAAAGTGTCTGTCAAATGCATAAATGTAAACGCAAATTTAGTAGGCCTGTTGCAATAATCAATATATCGACGTATCGCACAATATATGTACATGACCTCAATAATTTTTGGTGACAATATATTGTCCATTATATTTACATAAAAATTAATGTCACCATGTTTTTTGCATTCCACTTGCGCCTGTGTCTTTTGCAGCTTCTCGTACATAACGTGGTGTAGTCATGAGGTGCTAGTTCAAATTTAAAAAATGCTTCTACAAAAAAGTTTCATCTGCAGATATGGCCTTGTTTAGGGATCTGTGC
>NW_015641030.1:498103-498731 GCF_001515625.1 Sinocyclocheilus rhinocerous | reverse complement strand
AGGCATAATTTAGCCTTAGTGATGCAAACGTCTAGCGACACAAAATTAACGCATGCTGAGATTGATTAAATGGTAAAAGTATAGTAAATATATACGCCAAATAGAAGCAGTCAAGCCTTTTTACTAAATAAATCTAGTTTAAATAAAAAAAGTTGTGCTTAATGTCATATCTAATGATGTGTATTGAGATATTTAATATGACAATAAATGTAGCCTAATTTGGTTATGATGGTTAATGTTTTGTACATTCCACTTGTGCCTGTGTCTTTTGCAGCTTCTCGTACATAACGTGGTGTAGTCATGAGGTGCTTGTTCAAATGTAAAAAAAAATAAATAAATAAATAAAAAAAGGTTCATCTGCAGATATGGCCTTGTTTAGTGATCTGTGGCTTTGTGCATACGGACATCTGACTGCTAAGTAGTGATTGTGTTTTTCAGCAATAGTGTGCACCCTTAATTTACAGAGAAAAGATGGTCAGGGAAAAATCAGTAGATGGAAAAATCTCCATACAAGTTCTTTGTGCATTTTTCTTTTTTTGTTAGAAAATTTGTGCTGTCAAACGATTAACCGCATCCAAAATAAAAGTTTTTGTTTACATAATATATGCATGTGTACTGTGTATATTTA
>NW_015641030.1:496410-497740 GCF_001515625.1 Sinocyclocheilus rhinocerous | reverse complement strand
AATAATAACGGCAATCGCATTTAACAGTAAAGGCTCATATTTGAATATGTTCTTTTCATTTATGAAGAATTATAAGCGTGTTTATGATGTGATTTAGCCTAAGCACATTTGTCCGAAAGCCTGGCAGAGTGATCACAAGATGCTAGGCAAAAGTTCTAGTCTTTTTTTCTGTTAATATTACGTTGCGCTGTGTGTCTGTTTTTCTTCAAAGCACCAACTCAGAATGCCTAATTTTGCTTTGATTGCTTGTGTTACATGAGAAAATAAATATTTTTTGCCTACCTGATGTAATAGATTTAATGCGGGTGCAGTTCGGGTTGCGACTCGCGGTCTTTATGTCAAACGGTTCTGGTCTGGTACAGAATTAAATTAGTGCTGCTGTTGGATAACGGGTCGAGTGTTCTGTTAAGTACTGCTTTGTGCACGTTTACCAAACAGGACCCGTGCAGGACTCTGCTTTAAACTGCTTTACGTCTCTCCGTCAGATAACCTCATGTGCGCGATGCGCCATTTACAGGTATTTCCCTAAACCGCCACACAGCTCATACATTTTTATTTTATTTCAGTTTACGAAATGGTTTTTTCATCAATCGTTTTCGTCTTAGTTTTAGTTCACGAAAATAACCTTGCAGTATACACTATACACATATATATTATGTAAACAAAAACTTTTATATTGGGTGCGATTAATCGTTTGACAGCACGACAGAATTTTATTTTTATTTTTTTTTTACTATTTAAGTTTTGAATTGTATCTAATATTTTAATACTTAATTTCCATGATCCAAATATTCTTAAGAATTAAAAGTTTGTTGTCATTTGAAAGTGTGTAGGCCTTCTTGCATTATTATGCTGTTATATTATGATTATATATTAAGTGGCATAAAATGGTCTTAAAATGACAATAATATCACTTATCGCAATTATTTCTGGGCCAATAAATCGCACAACAAAAAGTTTTTTGAGAAGTGCCTTTAAACCTGGAGCAGCCTGACTCCGATTGAGCAGATTATCGCGCTGATTTATGTTAACTAACTTACTTTTATTTGAAGAATTCTGTTTATAATTATAATTAGGCTATTAGGTTTGTACTTTTTCATCCTGCACTGGCTACTGATTCAGCTTATTTGAATTAATTTAATTTCATCTAATATTTTATTTTATTCTATTTAGAATTTGGTTAAATATTTATACCCCCGATTTCACAGACAAGGCTTAAACCTAGTCCCAGATTAAAATGTAAATCTGAGCTGTTTCAACTGAAAGAAACTTGCACTGATTAATCCTAAAACATGTCAGTGCCTTTGTTTTGTCTCAAGATGCACACCAG
>NW_015641030.1:493999-496069 GCF_001515625.1 Sinocyclocheilus rhinocerous | reverse complement strand
TGCTTTAAACTGCTTTACGTCTCTCCGTCAGATAACCTCATGTGCGCGATGCGCCATTTACAGGTATTTCCCTAAACCGCCACACAGCTCATACATTTTTATTTTATTTCAGTTTACGAAATGGTTTTTTCATCAATCGTTTTCGTCTTAGTTTTAGTTCACGAAAATAACCTTGCAGTATACACTATACACATATATATTATGTAAACAAAAACTTTTATATTGGGTGCGATTAATCGTGATTAATCGTTTGACAGCAGGATTGAAAATATTATTTTTTTTTACTATTTATTGAAGTTTTGAATTGTATCTAATATTTTAATACTTAATTTCCATGATCCAAATATTCTTAAGAATTAAAAGTTTGTTGTCATTTGAAAGTGTGTAGGCCTTCTTGCATTATTATGCTGTTATATTATGATTATATATTAAGTGGCATAAAATGGTCTTAAAATGACAATAATATCACTTATCGCAATTATTTCTGGGCCAATAAATCGCACAACAAAAAGTTTTTTGAGAAGTGCCTTTAAACCTGGAGCAGCCTGACTCCGATTGAGCAGATTATCGCGCTGATTTATGTTAACTAACTTACTTTTATTTGAAGAATTCTGTTTATAATTATAATTAGGCTATTAGGTTTGTACTTTCTCATCCTGCACTGGTTACTGATTCAGCTTATTTGAATTAATTTAATTTCATCTAATATTTTATTTTATTCTATTTAGAATTTGGTTAAATATTTATACCCCCGATTTCACAGACAAGGCTTAAACCTAGTCCCAGATTAAAATGTAAATCTGAGCTGTTTCAACTGAAAGAAACTTGCACTGATTAATCCTAAAACATGTCAGTGCCTTTGTTTTGTCTCAAGATGCACACCAGGGGCCATTTGATTGTTGACGATTTGGCATGATCTTGGATCGTTTGGTTCTTCGAAGCTCATCCCGGAGTTGCTGTCGTAGCAACAGGTCCGTAAACTTAAACCTGCTAGGGAGCAGGCTTATTTCATGTAAACTGGATTAGATTGCATCTTTTTAAGCAGAATTGATACTTAAAATCTGTCCGCTACCACCGCGACTTTATTACAAGAGTACCCTACTAATCCAGGGACAACAATTTAAAATAATAATCATTTAAAAATTTATTTAAAGATAATGTAATAATGTTGTGTCGTCTTTAATACTATAGACACAGCCAGTTGTAATTGTCATTGAAACTCTGTAAACTTAATTTTTGTCCATCTGCATTTTCAATACATTAATTTGTTGGATCTTTTGCACAGACGAGCAACCGGTGCACACTACTGTATGCCCCGTCTCTCCCTCTATGAACGTACACAATAAAAATAAACAATATAAAATGCTTTGAAACCTCATACTACTCAAAACTAAATGTGATATGGTGATTTAAATGATGTTTGCACTTTACCTTGACGAGCCGCTCCTGCACGCACGCGCTTCAGATGAGCAACGCAATCAATCCCAGTTCTAGAACCCCTTTTACACAGGACACGGCAAGGGGTGAAATCACAGCGCGGCTGCCGCTTTCTCTCATTTTGGATGCGTTTTGTAGAGTCAAAGCGGTGCTCGTGTCACGGACTCGAGGCGGACGTTGCCATAGTAATCGTAAAGCGTGACAAAATGACTATTCACTAAAGTCAGCTTATCCAAAAATTGTAATTCTGTATCTGTTAACGCACTCTCATGTTGTTTTCGCACGTCAAACACGCTTTTAAACGTCCGTGCGCTGTAAGGTGTGCATTATTATTATTTCCCATTTCAAATTTTATAGTTATTTCCCCATTTCATTTCCCACGTCTTGTTTTTTAAATGCAAAAACGCATTCTCTGTGAATAGCCGCTTAGGATTCAGCTCACGTGCATGAAGCGCCATCTACAGGTATTTCCCTAAACAACCACAGGTCAGATTTTCTGGCATAGAATTGAGAGCGTATGAGAGTTTATTAAATCACGAACACGATTATTTATTTTTGCTAATTATTATTTTATTTTAGTTAGTTTTTCAGTTACTGTTGTTAGTTTCGTTTAGTTTTAGTTTTTCATTTATT
>NW_015641030.1:477969-493528 GCF_001515625.1 Sinocyclocheilus rhinocerous | reverse complement strand
TCGTAAAGCGTGACAAAATGACTATTCACTGAAGTCAGCTCATCCAAAAATTTTAATTATGTGTCTGTTAACTTACTCTCATGTTGTTCTCGCACGTCAAACACGCTTTTAAACGTCCGTGCGCTGTAAGGTGTGCATTATTATTATTTCCCATTTCAAATTTTATAGTTATTTCCCCATTTCATTTCCCACGTCTTGTTTTTTAAATGCAAAAACTCATTCTCTGTGAATAGAATTAGGACTCAGCTCACGTGCATGAAGCGCCATCTACAGGTATTTCCCTAAACAACCACAGGTCAGATTTTCTGGCACAGAATGAGAGCTTATTAAATCACGAACACGATTATTTATTTTTGCTAATTATTATTTTATTTTAGTTAGTTTTTCAGTTACTGTTGTTAGTTTCGTTTAGTTTTAGTTTTTCATTTATTTTGAAATTGTAATTTTATTTCAGTTAACGAAAATGTTTTTTGACCAATAGTTTTAGTCTTAGTTTCAGTTTTCTTTTACGAAAATAACCTTGCTGTGAAACCAGGACATAGTGGTTAAACACTTTCAGTTGGTGGACCTATAATACCACCCTGGACCCCCGTTGAAAAAAGCTGCTGTAATATACAGCACAGTGTGTCCCTGTGCCACGTTGATACCTGGGTTGCTGTTGCTGTCGTCTTTAGGTGAGCGGGGAGGAGGCCGGAGGAGAACGCTCTCAGTCAGGGCCTTGGTAGCTGCAGAGTGCTGAGCCTTTTTGATGCTGCTGCCTTCTGACTCCCATATCTGGTTCCCCAAGCACAGCTGCACCGTGAAGATCTGCACACACAATCCAGCAGGACAGCTAGGCTGATTGCTTTCTAGACTATAATATAGTGAAAGTTTTCTACAATAAAATAACATCAACTCAAATCAATATTTTATGTCCATGTATGTATTTATTTGCCAAGTAGCCATGTAATAAGTGGAAAAATTTAAAGTCAGCAAAAAATGATCGCAAAATAAAAGCTTTCATGATGATACAAGATCTTGATCGCACTGTCAGGGTTTATTTTGCAATAATGACTGTACATTATCCCTTACTTACTAAGCTTGTAACAGATTTAGGCTTTTGGCAGCAATAGACCTACTTTTCCAAGAAGATCTAAAAGGGTCAACTGAGGGACTGTCTTGATAGGCATGATTTGAGTGCTTTCAAGACAAATATTATAACATTTAAAAAAAAATTTTTAATATTTATATTAATCAATTTAATAAATTACATTAAATGTAATATATGCAGTCTAATTTTTGCTCTTTGTGACCCTTTTTAAAGTAATTTAAGGTTAAAATTTAAGGTGAAAAATCAATAATTTTGACCCATACAATGTATTTTTGGCTATTGCTACAAATATACCCCAGTGACTTAAGACTGGTTTTGTGCTCCAGGGTCACATTTAGCATTCAAAATGTAGTGACAGTGATGATGACATCATTTGCATACTGAAATATGATTGCACATACTTTATCTTTCTTGCATTTATTTAACCATTTATAACCACATTCATAACCCCATACGTTAATTATTGTGTGCTCAGTTTCATGACAAGAGCAAAGCATTGCTTATATGCAGCATGTCAGTTAGCGAGCCTAAGCTCACAAAAAATGTCCAATATTCTTTGCTGCCTTGTAAGCACTGGTATTTCTTTCAGGATGTGCAAAGCTAATTAGTGTATCATGAAGTTATATATAGGATGTATTTTCCCATTAGATTTATCACATTCCTTCATTAACAATACCTTAGCATGTGCTGGCCCTTTCTCATTCAGCAACTTGTATTGAGGTTGAATCCTGTTGAAACGGGCTAACTCATTCACCAAACACATGGGAGTTTTCTCTTTAGGGTTTGCCATGTTTTCTTGAGGAGGGCCTGTCAGAAAGAGAGACAGCTTAATCACATGCAAGAATGAACAAATGCATGTCAGGTTTTTCACTGTATTATAGATATGAGTCCAAAACAGAATACACTACCATTCAAACGTTTGGAGTCAGTAAGATTTATTTTTCAAGAAATTAAACTTTCATTCCACAAAGATGCATTCAATTCTGTCAGCATTTACTCAAGTTGTTCCAAACCTTTCTTCTGTTGAGCATAAAGTAAGATATTCTGAAGAATGTTGATGGTATAGAAAAAAAAACTAGGGAAGTCAATGGCTACCGTCAACTGTTTGGTTACCAACATTCTACAAAATATCTTCTTTTGTGTTGAACAGTAGAAATAAACTCATATAGGTTTGTAACGAGTGGAGGGGGAGTAAATGATGACAATCTTCATTTCTGGGTGAACTATTCCTTGATAGTAAAGACCTTTATAATGTTACAAACTATTTCTATTTCAAATAAATATTGTTCTTTCGAACTTTCGATTCATCAAAGAATCCTGAAAAAGGTCTCACAGTTTCCACAATACACAAAATAATGTTCTTTTTAGCAGCATCATATGACCCCTTTAAACAATCCTTTTCAAAATGATAAAAAAAAAATAATAATAATAAAAAAACATTGCTTGAGCAGCAAATCAGCATATCAGAATGATTTCTGAAGGATCATGTGACACTGAAGACTGGAGTAATGATGCTGAAAATTCAGCTTTGCCATCACAGGAATAGATTACATTTTAAAATATATTAACAGAAAACAGATATTTTAAACAAAAGTAATAATATTTTACAATTCATTACTGTTTTTCTACAGTATTTTGATCAAATAAAAAAGCCTAGGTAAGCATAAGAGACTTCTTATAAAACATTTTAAGAACCACAAACTTTTGATGCAAGTGTATGTTTCCATTTAAAAACAAACAAACATCTTTTTGTCAAATGCTTTGCTTGAAAAGTGTGTTTGTGCCGTTTATCTTTAAAATAATGGCACCTGGTTTCATATTTTGCTATCTAACAAATCACATTTAAACATTTTTAATGGTCCAAATGCTTTGGGCCCACTGTAATTGTTTACTCTGTCATTTAACCATATTAAAAATCAACCTAAAACAATGTCATTCCACAGAACTGACTAATAAATGTTAACTATTATGATCAGATGTTTACATTACACTGGGTTATTCGATTTAGTTTGTTTAGATTAAGTGGAAAACAGAATCCCTCTGACATAACACAACATACACTGTTTTTCTTTGTTTTTCCCAAACATAATTTGCTTAGTAACTGAAACGGTTTCACAACTGTCTTTAATGGACACAGGACATCCACGGCAGCTTGTGTTAGCGGTTAAAACGAGCATTACCACTATAAACGTTATAAACTACACTGGCTAAATGCATCAGACTTGCATGTCCACAGCGTACCTGATGGGCTGGCTGGTACAGTGGAGTCCACAAAGCCAGAGGCAGGGCTGGGGCAGGTGGGCATTGTGGCTGGCACTGTGCCATTGATGGTGGGCTGCAGACCCAGAGCTCCTGGGCTGGGCATGGCCACAGCGGGCGCAACGGCGGTCAGGCCAGGTCCAGACAAGGGGGCTGATGTCTGCACTTTCACTTGAGCCATGCTCTATCGCTGTTAAAACATGATTTAACATGAAACAATCTTTCTCAACATCAACTATTTAGGTTGTAGGATTGCAGACTACATGCAAAATGTATTTTCCAGTGCATTACAGGACAGACATGGTCAAGGGCCTGGATAAGCCAAGCAACACATTCTTTTTTAAAACAGACAAGGCTGTAACATTTTTTTTAACTCAAAGTTAACTGCTGTGACAAAGCGCAACACAAAAGAAAGCATTACTTTCAAAACAATAAGGTAGGTGTATTCAAACTCAACAACCACTTAAATGGATACAATCATAGTAAAATATGACTGTATTGTTGCTGCTGTTAACTAAACCCAAAACTAAAACAACTATTATAATAGTTTTCATTATTAAATAAATATACAAACCTAAAATGTAAACATAAAAACTTGGCAATCAAAATAAAACAAGCTTTAAAGTTGAAATAATTTGACTTTTAAATATTTTTTTTATATAAGTTGGAGTACTAAAATTAAAAACTAAAATTGAAATAAAAAATAAATAGAAATATGAAAATATAAAAATAAAAAAACGAATAAAAATACTAGAACTAAAAGTAATATGCAAACTGAAAATGCAAGCGAATTCAAAAAAATATTAATAAATCCTATAATATTATATAAATAATTCTAAAATAGCACTGCTATATTTGTGAGAAATGTGATGAATATTCTATCAGCTCTTAATCCGGTGACAATTCAGAAATTGTTTAATAAAAGTATTTGAAATGTTCATGTTTGAATTGATATGTCCATGTCAGTGTTTGCCAAGTGCTATCAAATATGACGAGAACATAATTTTAAAAAATTCTAAACAGAGAAATTCAATGACTTTTTCAGTCTTTCATAGTTCCAGTATAAGGGTGTTTTAAAAAATAAATGAAAAAATAGCCAATGAAACACTCTACATGTGACTAAAGAAAAACATCAATTTAGTATTTTTGTTTTCCTGTAGTCACCATCAGGAAAAACAAACATTTATTATACTAACTTCCTTGACTTTTACAATAATTGTAAAGATTTTAATCACTTCCATGGCCACTCACCCTTTTTAAATCACCTGATATTTCCATAATTCCTGTACCATAAATCTTCACACTAAAAAGCATAAAATGCAATGCTGACATCAATCATTAAACCCAGTGTGACAAATGATGGACTGGAAGCAAATCAGCATCAAGCCAATGGAGTGACATTTGACCACTAGGATCCATCATGGAGTTTATTAGTGCAGTGGATGAGAAGACAGCTTTCTTTGTGAACCTGACTCTCAAAAGTGAGGACACTCTTTTTCCAGTTGTCTCTATGTCTATCTATGCACTCACTGAGGTTGTCATTTTCTTAGTTCTCTCATGATTATCAAGACGCGATGCTGGGATTTATTATAGTCCTTTAAACATTCAAATCAACTCTAACCCTAATCGGGGTTTTGGAACACAGCCTTCCTCTCCAGCACACAGGCCACCGGTCTGAACTCAGCTGGGAATGTGCAGACATCATGGCTGAACGACTAAATACCCCTCACATCTCATCGATGCACGCTGCCTGTGCCGCCACCAAACAACCAAACGACAGAGCGCAGTCTCAAGTGCAGTCCTGAATTCATTCGCTACTTCAAACCACAACGCATTTAATAATAATAGTTTACCTTCGTCCAGGGCCAGACCCCAGTTACACCTCCAACATTGGCAAACACTAAAGAGAACTGATGGTACCAGGACCAAACCAACATATGAACAACATGTGCTTTTCCAAAAATAGCCCACTTGGACGACGGCACCGCACTGCTAGCTGATTTATATATCTAATGTACAATATTTATATATATATATATGTATATATATGCATTTTATTAATAATAGATCATATTAAGCATTCCAAAATAATACTTTATAAACTACAAATATAATTATTAATAACAGATAAGCATTCTAAAATATTACTTTATGAATGGCTACAATAATAATTTTTGATAATAGATCATATTAAGCATGGCAAAATATTGCTTTATAAACAACTACAAATGTCGTTTTTATTAATGGATATTATTAAGCATTCTAGATGGCAAACACTAAAGAGAACTGATGGTACCAGGACCAAACCAACATATGAACAACATGTGCTTTTCCAAAAATAGCCCACTTGGACGACGGCACCGCACTGCTAGCTGATTTATGTTTTAAATTTACATTTAGTACAGTTTTTGTCAATTTTGTACTTAGTTCTTTGAGGATGGCGAAAAGAGTGCACCCCTTCTCTGTCGCACAGATGGTACAGTTCGGCTTCCTGCACTGTATATTTAAATACCATAGGCTACTACATGACATTTTAAAACGTATTTAACACATATATTTATTATTTATTTACAGAGTATACACTCTGGTAATAAATATACGTATAATACATGTAATATTATGAATGGCTACAATAATAATTTTTGATAATAGATCATATTAAGCATGGCAAAATATTGCTTTATAAACAACTACAAATGTCGTTTTTATTAATGGATATTATTAAGCATTCTAGAATATTACTTTATAAATAACTACAAATATTTATTAATATAATATTAAGCATTCTAAAATATTACTTTATAAATAACTACAAATATAATTATTACTTAATGTACATCCATTATAATATATACATTAATGGCAAGTATAATAAACATTACCTACAATTAATATTAAATATATCCAATGTGTAATCTGCATTTATATTAGTATTATTATTATTAGCTATAAATTATAATAACAGTACAGCATATTAAGCATTCTAAAATATTACTTTGTACATAACTAGAAATATGATTACTTAACCTGTCTTTATTGCTTTACTTAATAAAGTGGATAACTGTGGTTATGCAATGTGTAAATGAGAAGACTCACTCAAAACCTGTATTTTTATTCTTTAAATTAACAGGCAAAACTGACATAATTTGTACATACCCAAAAAAAAAAAAAAAACCTCAAAGAAAGAGTTAGAAAAACAATAACTCCTATCACCTCCTACAACTGGCAAAAACCGATTTAAATAGAACCCTTTATTAGCAAAAAAGAAAACTTTTTAGATACCCAAGTCTACTTAAACTTATAAGTGTGTACACGTATTGACTTCCTTTCAAATGCTGACAGGTGTCAATATTTTTCTCAGCCACCAAACACACATTCAAGTTTAGCCCTGTTGTCATTTCCACACATTTCTTTCAGTGGTAAGGACAATTACATGTGTAACATAAAATAAAGTATCCTGATATTGCGTGCAGAGGGAAGAGTCATGGCCATCTCCATTTTTTCTACACCAACACATTCACTTGGAAGTCTAAGTACACTGTACCACAGACGATGGAAAAGAAGACAAGCAAACCAGGATTAGAATATTCAAGTAGTTCTGAATGGATGGCTAAAAATACATCTTTGGAGTGTATGAAGTTAATAAACAGTGTGAGATTGCACATTACTGATCAGATACCGTACATCAAACATATACAAATGTTGGGAACAAAAAGTGTTGTTGTTGTTTTTTAATCCCAGAAAACACAAAAACCAAACTACCAGATAATCTTTGATCATAACACTCAATTTTGGAGAATTAAAATAATTTCATTTTGGAAAAAGTGCAGGATCTAAACATTATCAAATATGTGCTCTGCAATAACATCATTTGTCTATCTACATGCTGCCAGGTTAATTAATCTCACTTTTGGGAGTTATACGCATTATTTCGTTTTTTTTCTTTCGTTTTTTTCGTTAAACTATGTAACAGTCCTTTAGGAGAAAATATAATCAAATGGAAAATATTTAGGAATATTTGTGATTTTCTTTTTGTCCTTGAAAAAATGACCCGAGCCAGGCAAGTATGACCAGGATAATCAACATTGAGAATATATAAACCACAGTAACTTCCAAACCATCTGAGGTTACAGAGAATAAAACAAATACCCCAAATTAAATAAGACGTACACTCTTGAACAACTCTTTTTCATTACTTGCACCAAAAAAAAAAAAAAAGTGTCAAAGGTGAAGCAAATTTTTTAAATGGAATAGTTTAACATAATTTTGAGCGAATGCCTCATAACAAAAACATTTTATACAAATAACATAGAACACAAGACAGAACTTTCTTGCTAACATTCAATATACTGGGTTACCTACAGCTCTGCTTTAATGGCAAACCTACACAACACTGGTTCCATCCCATATGACTTGGTAGAGGTAAATATGAGTTCATGGATGGTCAAGGTTGGTTTTGATGCTCAAACGGACCAATTATAGTCTTAAGTGACAATGAAACCACCATTTGCAGTGACAGCAGAGCTTGAGATGAATGAGATAAAACAGTACCTTTCTTAAATTAATCTATTTACAGTGGAACATCAGAAACTCGCTAAAGAGGTGCGCCATATCTTCGTTAGAATGAACTGGTCTTTCATCACAGTGCATATCATTTCAGTACGAATATAAGGAAAGAGAAAAAGCGAAGGACACTACAATAATTTCCAGATTGGTTTTGGACTTCTATAATTTGATTTGGATTTCTCATTATTGGCCCTGCTATGCACCTATCCTTGTTATTGCACAAGACACATGGACCTTATAACATACCAATGACAAAAATGAACAGGAATATGTATGGTCCAAGATAGAAATAATCTCACTACAAAAAAAAAAAAAATCCTTTTTCATGGATTTATCTAAATTTTTCCACACCAACCCTTGACGGGTATGTTTCCATCCTCTTTAAAAATGTATTTCCATTCTTCGACTGTTTTTTAGTTTTCCCAAACATGCATCCAACTGGCCACCGGTAACACAGCTGACATCATCTCCCATGTTTGTGGTCTGAGTCCATGCTTGAGTTTGAGTCCAAGGTTAAAGTTCAGAGACCATATGATTTCAAAAAGTGCTTTTATAGTTCAGTAGGACTTCTTCCCTCCGGGAGTTCTAGAAAGTTCATATTAACAGGTATCATCTATAAAAAAAAAATGCAGATTTTAAATACATTCAAAATGCATTTCCACTAAAAATGTTTTATTTATTACCGACTAAAACATTAGTTCTTACCATGATACCACCATTTCGTCTTCTTTGGATTTTTATTACACGTCCGTACATAAAAGGAGTTATCAGGAGGCCGCCTCTGTAAAATATATAAGGAAATTAATACATAAATAGAAATAAAAACATACATATTTTCAGGGCTAGTCTGGATTGCATAACTAGATTCCAAATATTAAGAGTATATTACATTTTAAAATGCTCATAATCAGATTACAGTTACTTTTTTTATGGATTGCATGATTACATTTTATTCACACAATGGCGGTTAATTCTTCATAATTCAAATGTCTTTGCCAGGCATACTCATTAAACATAAAATAGTTTAATTAATATTTAAAAAATTTAACAACACATTCACATGTTTACAGTTCTCTGAAATATCGGTTAACACTCACACTGACATGCAGGTAAACAAATACAATATTTCTATTTTTAGTGTTCAAGCATTTCAATTATTTTTATGATTTAATTAATTATTAGATTTTTATCAACTCACAAACCCACTGCAGTGCAGTTCTTACATTAAGCATAGTTTGGGAAACCCTGGTGTAATGTCATGTTTAATGCATTTTATGATGTTAATATAAAAAACAATATATTTTCTTTCTCTTTGTTTTTTTAAATCAATATAGTATGTTAAATGGTCATTTTAAAACTAATAAATAAAAATAATTCATTACCTAAAATGAGTAACCTAAATTATGTTACTAACTACAGTTTTCATCATGTAATCCGTAATCAGTAATAATTTGTAAGTAATCTACCCAGCACTGCATATTTTTACATCCACTGGCCAATTTATTAGGTACACATTGCTAGTACTGGCTTGGACCCCCTTTTGCCTTCAGAACTGCTTTTATTCTTTGTGAAATAGATTCAACAAGATGCTGCAAACATTACTTAGAGATTCTGGTCCATGCTGACATCATAGCATCACGCAGTTGCTGCAGATTTGTTGGCTGCATGTCCATGATGCGAATCCCCCGTTCCACCACATCCCAAAAGTGCTCTATTGGATTGATTTCTAGTGACTGTGAAGGCCATTTGAGTATAGTAAACTGTTTTATAAACCAGTTTGGTATGATTTGAGCTTTATCCTGCTGGAATTAGCCATCAGAAGATGGGTACACTGTAGTCATAAAGGGGATGGACATGGTCAGCAGCAATAGTCAGGTAGGCTGTGGCGTTGAAACGATGTTCAGTTGGTACTAAGGGGCCCAAAGTGTGACGAAAATATCTCCCACACCATTACACCACCAGCCTAAATCACTATTACAAAGCAGGATGGATCCATGGTTTCATGTTGTTTATGTCAAATTCTGACCCTACCATTCAAATGTTGCAGCAGAAATCGAGACTCAACCTTTTTCCAATATTCTGCTGGTCTTCTGCTGCTGTAGCCTATTGTTTGACATGTTGTGTGTTGAGAGATGCTCTTCCGCATACCTTAGTTGGAACGAGTGGTTATTTGAGTTACTTAGGACCCTATGAAATCCGTTTTATTTTTTCCCAAATTCCGTCTTAATTTTCCTGGGCTCCTTTTTAATGGGTAAATTAAATGTTATTAATCAAAAAGCATGCCTAATTAATTAAAATCATGAAACCTACACAATTTAACATTAATTTATTAAAAGTTTAACAAAAATTAAATTTTTAGGGCACTATGAAATATGTTTTATTTTCTCACGTTTTGTTTTATTGTTACCAAAATTCTGTTTAAGCATGTCTAATTATTTGAATGCATAAAAACAACTTAATTTATTAAAATGTATGGTTTTTTTTCTCAGAAATTCTTTTGTTGTGTATTTTAATTTTTAGGCATAAAATATTAAATTTATCTTTTAATCAAATGAAAGTTAAACTCATTATTTTTTGGCAAACAAAGGGGGTTTACCATTAAAATTAAAACATGTGACAAATATTGTGTGATTAGTCCTTGAAAAAAGTTTTTTACACTGTACAATAGTAATATATTTCTGACAATTTCTTCAAGTTAACCCGAACTTTTATTTTGACGGGTTGCCATGAGGACCTTTAAGTTTCTGTGTGTATAAGATAAATGGTAAAATGCTCATGAAGTACTCTCAGAGCAGTTCTAGAGATTATGTTCATGCACTTATGTCCTCATTTAATGAGACGCAGAAGCTGAAATCCCCGCGATCATCACGCACGCTTCAGTATGTGTGTAGTAACGAAACTGCATCTGCGCCATTCATTCAGAACATGCACGATTAATTTTTAAACAGTCTTTTTGCAGCTTAATATTAACAGACACTAGTCCATATCGCGATTTGATTTAAGTGTGCTGAACTACTTTTTTTTTTTTTTATGTTTTATTTATGGGTTTTTTAATGCCTTTAATGCGATAAATCAGTAGAGAGGTGACAGGAAAGCATTGGGCAGAGAGAGAGGGTAACGGGATCGGCAAAGGACCACAAGATGGGAATCAAACTCGGGTCGCCACAGTTGCACTATATGTTGGCGCACTTAACCACGAGGCTATTGGCGCTGACAGTGTACTGAACTACTTATGATTAATTTCAACTCTCGGAACATTTTAGCATGGTGATGGATATGACAATGTTAATGTATTTGGTCTTGGCGGAACAGATCTGCTACGCTGCTGCTGAATTGCTGCTGCTGTTGGTTATTGCTGTAGTTGTAGATTATTGCTGCTGCTGCAAGCAAGTACAGGAACTTGCTACTGCCAATGCATATGGCGATACTGTGCCATGAGTATTTAAGACATACCGCTGCTGCACAAATAGCATATAAAATAACCCCGTAGCAGATCTATACAGGTGGAGCTGGGGAAGGTGGAGCATTTCAGAGAACTCTGAAAGCGCGCTGCAGGAATCTCAAGTGAATGCTAGCC
Source organism: Sinocyclocheilus rhinocerous (assembly GCF_001515625.1). Taxonomy (NCBI): domain Eukaryota; kingdom Metazoa; phylum Chordata; class Actinopteri; order Cypriniformes; family Cyprinidae; genus Sinocyclocheilus; species Sinocyclocheilus rhinocerous. The sequence continues at coordinate 482,036 of NW_015641030.1, read as the reverse complement.
AGCCATATAAATGCAAGGCAGCTTGTGCTTGTGCCAAGTCATTTAACTCTCTGAATATCATCAGTTACGTTAACACCTGGCAGAATGCGCCATCTAGAGTTTCATGACTGAACTATATATTTATCCAAATTTTGACAAATTCCGTGACATTCCAAGTAATACAGTAAATTCCATATTTATGATTGGATTCCGTGATTCCGTCCACGTTTTCTGCATCGTGGAATTCATAGGGCCCTAGTTACTCTTGCTTTTCTATCAGCCCAAATCAGTCTGGCCATTCTCCTCTGACATCAACAAGGCATTTTCACCCACAGATCTGCTTCTCATATCTTTTTCAGACCACTCTCTGTAAATCTTAGATATGATTATGCGTGAAATTCCCAGTACATGAGCGGTTTCTGAAATTCTCAAACCAGCCCGTCTGGCACCAACATCTATGCCATGTTCAAAGTCACTTAAATCACCCTTCTTCCCCATTCTGATGCTCGGTCTGAACTTCAGCAGATCTTCTTGACAATGTCTACATGCCTAAAAGCATTGATGTGCTTGGCTGATTAGATATTTGCATTAATGAGCACTTGTACAGGTGTACCTAATAAAGAGGCTGGTGAATGTGTATTAACTGTATGTTTTATGTAAACTGAAAACAAATGCTTAGGGTTTGATTAACAACTCTGTTTTCTGTTCCTGTCCCTAAGCTCGTATAGACAGTCAATTATAAAACATCAGCGTTAAGACACCTTTAAGCAAGGACTATAATTAGTAAGCCATTGATTTAGAGAGACACCAGACATGGCGGTTAATGTCTTACTATTGTAACTAATGAACAAACATATCCGTCTAATATGTCCCATATTAGAACCTAAATGTGTTCTCTTTACATATTGATCCACACTATAACTTTAAAATCCAAAGAGATACAATAACTAAGTTACAAAACAGATATCAAAACATATCAACGAAACCACTGCATTGTTGCGTGAGACACTTACCTTCTCTTTGCAGCTAGACAGCATGCTAATAATGCTAAGACAAACAGACTGTACCGAAAGAGCTGGTGACCAGTCCTCCGTTAAGATGGACAGGCAGATGTGGCCATTGCTATAAACATGGGGATGGACGGGTATATTGTCTCCTGTGAACATTACCTGTCAAAACACAACATAAAGACATTTATTTTCAGCTGTTTCAGACAAATATAGTACACTAGATGACCATGTATGCTTGCTTCAAGCTGCTCTTTTCCATACAATGAAAGGGAACATTCTGGAAGCTTATTTCCAAATAATTTATCCAAAAAAAAAATAATAATAAAATAAAATAAAAATTGCAATTTTTTTCTTACAATTGAGACTTTTTTCTCAGAATTTAAAGATATAAACTTAGGATTGCAAGAAAAAAGTAAGAATTGTGAGAACTGTGACAAGCTTGTTTTCACTGATACCTAACAAAGAAGAGGAAGTAAGCAGACGAAGAAGAAGCATCGAGGCAAGATGAATGTAGAGCTGCTGGTCTCATTGGTGTCTGAACACAAAGAGCTTTATGACAAACGCGACAGCGAAGTCCTACAAAAATCTTGATAAGAGGGAGTTTTTATGGAGAGGAATTGCAGACCAAATAGGATTCGATGTGTACCGGGGCATTTCTGTTTTTCATTAAGCGCCATCTAATGTCAGTGAGTGAATCTGCATGTTCACTCGGCTCATCGCCAGTGAAAATCACTTGGGTATGAACCAGAGCCGATCCTCCCTATACGCAAAGTACGCAAGCTGCGTAGGGCCCCCGAAACACCAGGGGGCCCCCTTGCTCTCAAAGATGATTTAATTTTAGTTTCGTTTGTGAATTTGGCCAGCGGTTATGAAAACATGAATATTAATTTCTTTTAATGCGGTTCGCTGTCGCCCTTTCTACGTAAAAATCAGTCAAATCACGTAACGTCAGTGTCATACAGTCTCTTGCTCGAGGCAAAAAAAAAAAAGAGTGGAAAGCGTACCGAGCCGCGGAAGAGACGCTGTTTCTCAAGCGCTTTCTGTGAGCGCGATTCGAGACAGAGTGAAACACAGACAAATGCGTTTCATTCATTCATAACTCGTCATAACTGGTATGAACACACAAGATAAGTGTGCGCGGTAATCGTCCCGTGTGCACGAGGCATAAGGCTTTGTCTGTGCTCTTTGCATTTAGGTTAAAGTTAGAGGCAACCACTGCATTTTAATCATGATCCAAACAAAGATTCAGCATAGGCCCTACATGCAGCATGAGCAGTTTTTAATCTAAGGCTACGTCACACTGTCAGTTTTTGGGATTGACAACCGCATTTTCTTTATAGGTGTGAGTCTCGAAATGTCCCGTTCACACAGCAGCTTACAGTTGTGTTTAGAATACTGTCTGTATGAACGTGCAATGGGAGTCAAGCCCGTATTCCTTACCAGTAACTATAGCGACAGTGACCAAAGTAAAATCAAAGATGGCAATGTCCATAAAACTGAAAATCTTATCACTTTCTGAAACGACAAGAGTCCAATCGAGCCGTGAGTTCTTTCATCAAATCTTCATTAACCGACAGCAGCTTTTAAATTTGGGTGGAGAGCGGAGCATTTGAATCACGTGCAGAACACAAAACGGAAGAGAGCGTCTCCCGTGGAAAACTGACGGGATCTAAAACGTTCAGATGACACGCAGTTCATTTCTCCATCACTGTAAATTACCGAAAACACACATGAAAACACGTAATAGACGGTAGACGCGCGTTTGTGCGGCAGAGAGGCTCTCTCTCACGCTATATAGATGTGACAGACAACTAGTTGTCCAGTCCTGTTCCGTTCACACAGCGTGTGTGTTCCGAGAATGCGTTTGTGAATCCTGAAAATTTACAGGTGTGAGTTTGGTTACAGAATGCGGTTGTCACACCTGTAAATAACCAAACTGTGTGCGAACGTAACCGTGTTAAGGACTCAAATACAGGACTGACAACCGTATTCTGCTGCTGTGTGAACGTGGCCTAAATTAGACTGTATAATTTCGAAATTTGGAGCAAAAACAGAATGGTCTGACTTTAGTTTTGTGAAACTATACTACATAAAACATATCTGAACAAAACAGCAGATGAGCTTAATGAGTGCAAATTCATTTTCTGCCAGCACGTGGCGCTTGTGTACAGCAATGATATAGTGTTTCCTGGGTTACCGCTGTAAACAAAGGCTTATCAACACTACTTTCATATGCATCGTTCAGAGGCAAGGTGAAAATAAAATACCATGTAAACTTTTCTAAAGACAGTCAGTTCCCCTCAGAGATACATTCATATAAACTCCTACTCCAATTGTTTCACAATTTGTTTGGCATCTCAACCGATTTGAATCGTCACATATTTGAATCAATTTTCAACCGGCTCGCGGTTCATCGTTACATCCCTAATGAGAATTTAGACAAAATTATGAGAATTGAGACAAAGGAAAATTCAAAATTTTTCTCACAATTCAAAGTTTCTCTGAATTGCAAGTTAATTTTTTTCTCAATTCTGTGCAATTGTTCTACATTTTTCACAATTCTGAGAAAAAGTAAGGAATTGTGTTATAAAAGTTTTCCATTTCATGGTGGAAATGTGGTCAAGCTCAATTTTCCATGAAAAACAACTAAATTTTTGGCCTGTTCTAAACAAAACTATCATAAAATTCAAAGGACTTGAAATATATTCCATGAGTTGTATCAAAGTCTCTTTAAAGGGGTCATATGATGCTATTTTAAAGATCATTATTTTGTGTATTTGGTGAAACAGAATATGTTGACATGCTTTAATGTTCAAAAAACACATTATTTTTCAAATACTGTACATTATTGTAGGTCCTCTATGCCCCGCCTCTCTCAAACACGTCGTTTTCAACAAAGCCCCCTCCTTTGACAAGCGCAGTCTGCTCTGATTGGCCAGCTGACCCAGTGCATTATGATTGGCCGAACACCGCAAGCACTCATCGGAAATGTAACGCCAGATTGTCATAGCAAAGTCAGAATTACCTCCTCTCCTAGGTTCACGAAACGGTCGTCCATAAAATGCATTGCTGTTCTGT
>NW_015641030.1:465888-474786 GCF_001515625.1 Sinocyclocheilus rhinocerous | reverse complement strand
ATTTGTTTAGCATCTCAACCGATTTGAATCGTCACATATTTGAATCAATTTTCAACCGGCTCGCGGTTCATCGTTACATCCCTAATGAGAATTTAGACAAAATTATGAGAATTGAGACAAAGGAAAATTCAAAATTTTTCTCACAATTCAAAGTTTCTCTGAATTGCAAGTTAATTTTTTTCTCAATTCTGTGCAATTGTTCTACATTTTTCACAATTCTGAGAAAAAGTAAGGAATTGTGTTATAAAAGTTTTCCATTTCATGGTGGAAATGTGGTCAAGCTCAATTTTCCATGAAAAACAACTAAATTTTTGGCCTGTTCTAAACAAAACTATCATAAAATTCAAAGGACTTGAAATATATTCCATGAGTTGTATCAAAGTCACCAAAGAAATCTGATATCAACTGTGTCATAAATGTTGTTTATTTTGCTCAAATAGCGTTATAAAAGCTTATTATTCAGGCTAGATCAGCCAGTGCACATGTGCAGTCCTGAGCGCATGTCTCAAAATGCTGACTGTTTCTATAGCAACCGGGACTTCTAACGGCAACTGCAGTGACGCGCTGACTTTACAGATTAGCGATTGGCTCCTTCATTCAGAAGGCGGGGCTTCCTGCGATTGAGCGACCATATTGAGCGTTGCATTTTTCCCCATTCAAAACTATACGAGTGACACGTCTTCGGTATTCTATAGTCTTTGGTTTTATGGACTTATTTTAATGATCTTTTATAATGCTCTTTGACCTTTTTAGAGCTTGACATCTCCAGTCCCCACCCACTTTAATTGTATGGAAAAGAGCAACATTGACATTCTTCAAAACATCTTCTTTTGTGTTCCACAGAACAAAGAAAGTCACATGGATTTGGAACAACATGAGGGTGAGTAAATGATGACAGAACTTTAATTTTGGGGTGAACTATCCCTTTAAATCATAAGTCGGTGCTTATTCCTCACAATTGGCATGAGGCCGCTAGATTAGGAGGTAGAGACAGAGACAGCCGGCTGAATGAGAAGCCAGCGCCAGATCCGGACTTACATAAGAAAAAGCATAGAGCGCTCACGGTCAGACAGATAAAAATAGCCAGTGCTTCACTCCCGATTAAGTGCACTTAATGTGCACAAACACTGCTAGGGCCACTTCAGCAACAAAAAAGGTTATTTATCAGTCACCTTTAATCTCAAGTGCTGCCCCTCGCATTTAAAGCTCCTTTGACTAAGACTTACTTTTGCTCCATTTACACTTTGTATCAGCTCTAAACCATCAACAGTATTTCTGTCACTTGCTGTGACATGGTTTTCAACTATAACAGTATACATATACTCATGCTGTTCTTATTCCTAAAAGCCTTAGTGGTGTGTGAGCTTGTTTATCTAATTTGGTCTATACCGCTCTGCTATTTATAGTGGGACTGATATGTAAAATAAGATCAGAGTTAATCCCCTCATATGTGGCCATTAAATCTGCAGTCTACAAGCTCAAAATGCCCTTGTGCGGATCGATCCTATTATTTTACTGTTTAGGTGCAAAACAGATTTTAGTTGAGCCTTAAATGTTCATCTGGCTGCTACAAATGTACAATAAAGGGTGTCCAGCAATTCACAGTTTCATTTTATGCAAATGGGCAGCAATGCGATGTGGCGACTACCGAGAGCAGCACCGACCGCTGCGAACGTGATCTGCCACATGTGAGATACTGTAGTTGAGTTCAAGTAAGATGGAGAAGTTAATGTTATCGTGAACAATCACACTTGTTTATATGATTTGTCTCTGCCTACGTACAGAGATATAATAAAATGATACATGGAAAACCATGTCAAAACCATGTCAGAAAAAATGTTAATTGAAATAAATCAGCAATACAATAAAATATAAATATTAAATGAAAAACAAACCAAACAAAAATGTTTGAAGTTTGAAAGTTGAAGTTAAAATATTATTTTATTATTATTAGTATTATTATTAAAATACTATCAGAAATTAAACAAAAACTAAAATTAAAAGAAATAAACTATTTAGAAATATTTTAACAACAAAAAACTAATACAAGTGACAAAAGCACATAATAAAATTACAAAAAAAATTAAGAAATTAAAATGAAAACTGAAAAATATACAAATCAAAGCAAAAAGGTTAATAAAAAATTAATAAGTATTAATAAAAGCTATAATAGTGTATAGATAATACTAAAATAAGACTGGGCAGAAATATTTTAAAAACTAATACAAATGACAAAAGAACATAATAAAATGACAAAACATTAAACAAATTAAAATGAAAACTGAAAATATAAAAATAAAATACAAGAGTTTTTGAATATGTTAAGGCCCCCAAAAAGCCCCGGAAGGTTGAAAAAAAAAAATGAAAAAAAATAATAATAATCCTTAGGGGATCAATAGGGCCCTGCGCCTTTCTGGCTTGGGCCCTAATTAATAAAAAACTATAATAGTTAATAAATAATACTCAAATAACACTGGGCAGAAATTTGGCATTCTGAGCAAGTAAAAAAAAAAAAAAAATCACTCATTCTTATTAATATTGCCAATAAATATATATTCTAAAAACAATATAAAATAAAGAAATTAAATTTTTATTACGAAATCTAGAGTTAATATGTAATATTTAGACTTACCTGAGGTGAGTCAAAGGGATAACGACTACTAAATTTAAAAAGAAGCTGAAATTTCTCCCCCTCATAAAGAGTACCAGAGGCTCCTTCCATATCCACAATCCATCTGTAAAAAGAAACAAAGACATCAATAATGAAGCATTTTGGTTGGGTAAACGGTCTCTTAAACTATGCAAATGTTGCATACATATTAGCAACAGCATAAACCACTGAGAAAAAAAATAGAACTACTCTACTGCCAGCCAGCAGAGTGTTTCACTTCAGCCATTAAAGGCCTGGAGAAGAATTAAACGTGAGGAGAGAGACAGAAAGCAGCAAGATTGTGAGCAATAAAAGACAAGACGATAGCCATTAAGTATCCAGAACTAAACAGTAAAGAAAGCGGCACTATGTCAGGGGTCAAACAGATGACAACATGGAGATGAAACATCTGGCATAGAGGGCAACATAAATTCAGTTCGATTAATGAACTTCAATTTTTGGGAACAGAAATGCACTCTTTTATATAAAAAGGTCATTTCTCATGTCGACAATGTAGCCTAAAATAAAACTGAATTTGCTTATATAGCTAAACAATTTAAAATGCTTTACATCTTTAATTCCCCATCTCTAAAGTTATTACTATACATAATGTCTGACAATAATTTTAAATGATATCAACATTCAAAACATAATGTCAAATCAGATAAATGAATCAAAAATATTAACAGCTGTAACCATATTTAATTCATTCATCACGTTAATGTGTTAATTTTGGCATCTCTAGTACAAACACATTTTCATTTGGAATATCAATACTGTCAGACCATCTGCTAACAGAAAATTCTTGCAATATACCAGAGTCAGATAAAGTGCTATCAACAATGTGATTTTCCTGCCACAGTATTATCATATCTCCAGCAGCCATTTGTTCTCAGAAGAGAGAGAACATTCCAGAGATGGAGCGGAAATATTGCTGCGTCGTCAAAGGAGCTCACATTTCTGCCTTTTAGTTTGTATTACACTACCGGTCATGATTTTTAATAGTGTTATAAGTACGTATATATATATAAAATCAAATATTGTATTGTTAAATATTATTAAAATGTAAAAGAACTATTTACATTTCTATTTTAATGTAATTTATTCCTGTTTTTACAAAAGTGAATTTTCAGCAGGCATTACTCCAGTCTTCAGTGTCACATGATCCTTCAGAAATCCTTCTAATATGATGATTTGATGCTCAAGAAACATTCATTATTATTACCAATGTTAAAAACAGTTGTGCTGCTTTTTTTTTTTTTTTGTGGAAATGTCAGACTCTGTCCCGTGTTTTGTGTGTGTTTTTCGGTGACCCAGTTTCTGTCTCCCGCGTATCCTGTTAATTCATCCCAGGTGTTTCCCATGTTTAATTTCCTATGATTCCAGGTGTGTCTCCTTAGTCCCTCGTCATCCTGTGTTTAAAAGTCTGAGTCCTTTCAGTTAGTGTTGTCCGGTATTGTTTATGTCAACTCACTTGTGCTACGTGTGATTCCCCGCGATTGAAATAAACTCATTGGTTTGTACTCCTGGTCTCCTGGTTTCCTCGTTCCGTGCTCCTCACAGTAGCACCCCGTGACAGGAAACTGTGATTAATTTTATTTTTCAGGATTGTTTGATGAATAAAAAAATATGGAAACTACTATAGTGATACACTACCATTCAAAAATTTGGGGTAAGTTAGTTTTGAAAAAACTAATCATTTTTATTTATTTTTACTTTTCGATAGAATTTCAAATAAATCCTGTTTTAAATGTTCTATTTGGCAAAGAAAAAAAAATGTATCATGATTTCCACCCAAACAGCATATTAGAATGATTTCAGTGACACTGAAGCTTGGAGTAATGGCTGCTGAAAATTCAGCTTTGTCAAGACGAGAATAAATTAAAATAAATTTTAATATATTAAAATAGAAAACAGTTCTTTTAAACTGAAATATTATTTCACAATATTACAGTTTTATTGTATCTTTAATTAAAAAAATAATTTAATACATAAATAAATAAAAAGCATCTATTGTGAACATAAGAAAAAAAACACAAAAATATTAATTATTCCAAACTTATGACCTGTAGTATATTACTTAACGTGAGTGGAGATACTAAGAGAAAGTCTAGAGTAATAATTCATATTTAGGTTAAACCTAAACCACTGCCCTCCTATCTAACATATCTGACTAATCTCCTTCAAAAACCTCCTTCAAAAAACTTGTACTACAACGAACACAAAGACCAATTAGTTCCGGACAAACACGTCTGGCAAGCTGCTAAACTGGTAACACATATCTGACATTTCTTTGACAAAATATGTATCAAGACAAGGCTACAAAGCTGCTCCTGAATATAAATAGTAAACTAAGTTACATGGTGTTCCCACAATACCAACCAGAGTTACATAAAATAAATGTTATTTTTATAACCCTTGGCTGTCAAAGTTTAGCTCTCTGAAACCGAGTAAATATATCAATCATTTATTTTCATTACTTCTACACAGAAAGACATAAACATGTGTAAAGACAGCTCTTTTCCAATTTCTGACGTAACTCCACACACCACTGAGCACAAGATTGGTTATACACAGATTCAGTTAGGCAATCCTTTTGTGGAGCAATGTGATGGAACTTTTTTGCCTTGTGACAGCTTTTTCCCATAAAAAACTGCTAGATATTTCCAGAAATGGATACAAACACATGCATGGGCCAAAAAGAGGTCAGCCAGGTTTGTTACGGAAATACTACCCTCTCGAGCTGACAACTTTAATTTTTGATTAGTCTGAGCAGACATTCTATACATCGGGCAGAGCAGCCTTACAAATGACACCAAATGGGAAAAGTTTTCAAATTGATAACATTTAAAAAAAAAATTTTTTAAAAACAACGCCCACAATGGGCGAGAGTTTTCCAGGTTTAACATGACAACAATGAATAACACGTAATAATAAGTTAAAAAAAACAATGAGTCAGTGTGCTTTAAAATGTTTCCCCTGTGACAGTCCCTGATACAGGATGGCCTGAGAAAGCTAGCCTGTTAATAAGTACACCGTGATCACACACACGGGTATAAGATTAAACGAAGAGTCGGGAAATGACGGTCTTACTGTGTGATGGTGTTCTGTACGCTCTTCTCATTTAGGGTCATTCCAGGAGGTGGATCATTCTGCAAGGCTAGCAGTTCCTTCTGTAACCTTTTCTGTTGAGAAACAGACAAAGTATTAAACAAAGAAAAGAAAAGATTGTGTAAGATTTTATATTTAGTGTGTGTGTGTGTGTGTGTGTGTACACACACAGATAGATAGATGAAGGAAGAAAAAAAGATGCACAAATAAATTATAATTTTTCCAATAATAATAAATAAACAATACCTAATTAAATAATATATAAATAATAAATAACGTCCAAGTAAGCATTTAGTTTTGGACATATATATTATATTATATATATATATACACACACACACACACACACACACATACACACAGTCTCATCTTAATAACTTAAGTAATATTCAGAGGATAAGAGAATGTGGGGTAGTGCTGGGCGGTATACCGGTTCATACCGAATACCGGTGTTTATTTTAGTTATGATATGAATTTTTAAAATACCGCAATACTGGTGTATGTCGCTTAAACATCGTTCGGAATGCGTCACTGTTTGAAAGGGGTCCGTTTTCACTGTTGCACTGTGGTGAGAGAACTTGTCAATAAATGAGTACAAAACAGCGTTTCCTAGCACCTGTCGCTTACTGATTGTTTGGAATTATAAATATGAGCATAGTTCGTCTGTTAATATCACATGCAAATTTTTTTAATTTGTGCGCTGCATGAGACAAAAAAGTAATATAGCTAAAACAACCGCATAGCCGCTCTTTAGTGTAGATGCATGTTGATTTTATCAGATGATGCCGCGATTATAAATGAGAGTGACTCCTGGTTAACATGTATTAAAAGGGGTCGTGTTTAGTCACTATTTAGTGTGGTATTTTTTGACAATATTCACTCATCATGACAGTAAAATAGGGCATTCTAAGTCAATATACTGCAGTATTTCCTCTCTCAATCAGTAGAAAATATGGTTAACATCCGGTCATGCATGAAAAAAAAAATACCGTCATGTACCGTGAAACCGGTATAATTTTGAAAAATACCGTGATATAAATTTTTGGTCATACCGCCCAGCACTAATGTGGGGTACTTGGCATTAAAAAAAAAATAGAAAACCACTTAATGTAAAGAATATAGCACGATTTTAAGTCAGAATTAGTACTTTTAAATCACTTCAAATTTAAGTCATATGAGATACATCCAAGAATTGAAATTCAGTACAGTATTCAAAATACTGTTATTACTTACATATTTAAATCTATATACATTCTCTGATTATTATTCATTTGAATATTTATACTACTAAGAGCTGTGTGGCAACAAGTATAGCCTATATTTTGTCATTTCTAATAATCTTATTCAACACAAAAGAGTGACTTATATATTCAGTCAATTAACTTCACATTTCCTATCACTATGTCACAAATAACCTTGCAAAGCTGGATAAAAATAAGTAAACATGCTGGTATCATGATTTCAAGCTATTCACATAGCAAACTCGTGATACTTCTAGTAATAACACGTTAATTCTCCTCATTCCGTTGCCTGTGTTTGCGGTAAATCAGTAGTTTATGTGAGTCCTGCTCGCCAGCTGTTGCTTTTAAAGCACCGATAATTCTCACCCTGACAGTTCACGTGCAGCGAGGAGGACAAGTTATGATTTCAGAAATAACACAGCAATGTTCGATCCCTTAATTAGGCGTATCCAAAAAAAACACCATTTACACTATCAGAGACGACCCACTCGACACCTGATCAAGGAGTGATTGATAGATTAAACAGAGCTAGATGTCAGCTGTGATCTTACCTGCATCGACGCCATGATGGATCCCCCTGCATCAGTGGCGCACAGTAACGCAGCGCGACTGACGTCGCCGTCACGTGACACACGAGCGTTTCTGTGTTCTGATAACGTACTCTGATAGCTCCAAATCTACTCCAGTACTCTTCTTCTTCTTCTTCTTAGTTTTATCCCCATTAGCATTTTTAAACAGTCTTCTCACATTGGTTATTTTGCCTCCTTTTATATTTTCCTGAATTTCTTCAGCAGTAATATAGGTCGGCACTCCTGATATTACCCCTTTCTCATTCTTAGCTACTCCTATTTCTTTGGAAGTAACTTTTTCTCCATTCATCTCTTTAATCCCTAGTAGTTTATTTCTTTGCCCAATATCTTTGACTACAATTAAAACTCTCCCTTGTCCCAAACATCTTGCCAAGCTAACTGTTCCAATCGATTTATCTATTGCCTTTGATAATCCCATTGGATGTAGATGTTTTCCTGCACCTTTTTCAAAAGTTACCATTACTTTAAATCCTGTCATCTCATTTTGAATTAAGTCTTTCCTGTTATCTTTCTGACACGTTTTAGTCTTTTTTTTATTCCCATCTGGCGTATTTATCAGCGTATCTTCACTGTCTTCCTGATCTTTAGACATAATTTTCTTGCGTTTAGTGTTTTTCTTTTTGGAAAAAACCTCCGTAAATCCCAAACTATCATTCATTACTGACTCATCAGAGTCCTCGTCCATGATTGCACAACAGGCACAGATCTGATCTGATGGTCAAATTTTATTTTCCTATTAGCGTTTCCTATTATAAAAATTTATACAATTACCGCGTCCGCGTTATCAGCAACCTTTCCTACCGGAACTTCCGTCGATGTCCTCTTCCAGCCTTTCAGCAAGTCAGCTACTCCAGTACTCACCACCTTAACACTTTTTTAAATTAATTAATACTAGTTAACTGTTAATTAATCAAAGTTATAATAACGAATAAATATGTTCCTTTTAATAAATATAAGTGTTATTTCATAATGTTGTTAGAACGACTTAAAAAAAAAAATTCAGGTGAAGTATGTATAGTTTGTTTGTTTATTTATTTATTTAGCTGTTTATTTGTTTGTTTACATTATAATAATTAATAAATATTTGTAATAATATAAATGTCTATTAATTCATCATTCTGTCACAAAACAGAAAGTCACATTTGGAATGACTTTCAAAATATTTTTTTTCGAGTGAAGTATCCTTTTAAACGATTAACTTTAAATTATTATTATTATTATTATTATTAATCATTATAATAACTAACACATATGTATTTTTTGTATAAATATAAATATCTATTAATTCATTATTCTGTCACAGAGG